>NC_086445.1:385274690-385564690 GCF_028390025.1 Pseudophryne corroboree
CGGACACTTTACATTATAACCGGAGAATGTGGTCCTGTTATCTATCTATACATATCTATATACTCTCTCGCACCCGCTGGCCTCTCCGTAGGGTGTTGATGCGGGCGCCCCCCTCTTTTCTGCATTTGCTTTGATATATCCTGTTGGCTGGGTGGAGCGACACCGTGTTGTCCAAAATGGTGAGATGCCGCCAACATAGTGCGGCGGCGGGCGCGATGGAGAAGTTTATTTGTAACCCTGGCCCTCAGCAGCAGAGAGGAGAGACTGTACGGTTTGAGGCATCACCCCCATCTCCTGCGTATAGTTCAGCCTCCTCTGACCCACCGGATGCTGCATTGCAGAGAGTATTGGATGCGGTGACTGCCAGTGAGGCGCGTCTGGCTGATAAAATCGGGCAAGTGCAGTCTGATCTCTCCATTATCCATCAGGACCTCCAGCGGGTGAGAGAGAGAGTGGGAGAGGCTGAGACCCGTATATCCGCTGGGTCGCCGTACTGATGCTTTGGAATCTCAGATGACTGATGTGCGCAAAAAGCTGCCGGATATGGAAGGACGTCTACGGCGCAATAATGTCCGCTTCATTGGCCTACCTGAGAAGGAGGAAGGCTCATCTCCTGAAGAGTTTCTCGAAATATGGCTCCGGGATGCCTTTGGGTCTGAGGAATTTTCGCCTTACTTCACCGTTGAACGGGCTCATAGAGTTCCCAGGGGCTCCACCCGCACCTTTATTGCTAGATTCCTCCACTTCCGTGACCGGGACATAGTTCTGAAGCTGGCTCGTACAAAAGGCCCTTTAAAATGGAATGGGTCGCCCATATCAGTTTTCCCGGATTTTGCGGTCGATGTACCAAAAGATAGGGCTCAATTTTTGCCTGTTAAGAGGAGACTCCGTGAACTTGACCTGCCATTTGCCATGCTCTTTCCATCAAGACTGCGGGTGGTGGCTGATGGAGAAACAAAAATTTTTGCAACTCCTCGTGAGGCCATGGTATGGCTGGACAGACGATTTCCGGCGAGGCGTGCCCTTGCGGATCCTTGATTTTCCCATGTAGTTCTGGAAGCAGGATTTCTTTTCCTTATTATTTATTATGTTAGCTGTGATTATATATGTTATTTACTGCGGGGTGACAGGATGCAGGAGTGTCTGATAGCTTTTGGTTTCTATCTCATCCTCCGCTGTTCTGCCTCCACGGTTTAGACATGTTATTTGGTTATTCGCTTAACTGACCTGATGTCTCTTTTATGTTTTTGTTTTTTTGGGGGTGGGTGGGGGCTATATATATGGTTTGATATATATGGTTCTATAATATTCGTGTATGTTTCATTTTGTGTATTAGACAGACCTAGGGGGTGGATCTCTCTGATTTTCCCTCAATTTTTTCGGGGGGGAGGGGGGTTGTGGTTGGTGGCTGGAAGCTACCTCTTTTTTTCACGAGAGTCATTATATTCTTGGCCCCGATTAATGTGTGTTTGCACTAGTTAATGGTGCAACGAAGTTTTTTCTCTAACGTCCTAGTGGATGCTGGGAACTCCGAAAGGACCATGGGGAATAGCGGCTCCGCAGGAGACTGGGCACAACTAAAAGAAAGCTTTTAGACTACCTGGTGTGCACTGGCTCCTCCCACTATGACCCTCCTCCAAGCCTCAGTTAGATTTCTGTGCCCGGCCGAGCTGGATGCACACTAGGGGCTCTCCTGAGCTCCTAGAAAGAAAGTTTATTTTAGGTTTTTTATTTTACAGTGAGACCTGCTGGCAACAGGCTCACTGCATCGAGGGACTAAGGGGAGAAGAAGCGACCCTATGATAAATACCCCTGCCAGAATCCATAAAAAAAGCGGGAGAAAAGTCCGCGAAAAAGGGGCGGAGCTATCTCCCTCAGCACACTGGCGCCATTTTCTCTTCACAGTGCAGCTGGAAGACAGCTCCCCAGGCTCTCCCCTGTAGTTTGCAGGCTCAAAGGGTTAAAAAGAGAGGGGGGGGCACTAAATTTAGGCGCAATATTGTATATACAAGCAGCTATTGGGAAAAATTCACTCAATATAGTGTTAATCCCTAAATTATATAGCGCTCTGGTGTGTGCTGGCATACTCTCTCTCTGTCTCCCCAAAGGGCTGTGTGGGGTCCTGTCCTCAGTCAGAGCATTCCCTGTGTGTGTGTGTCGGTACGGCTGTGTCGACACGTTTGATGAGGAGGCTTATGTGATGGCAGAGCAGATGCCGATAAATGTGATGTCGCCCCCTGTGGGGCCGACACCAGAGTGGATGGATAGGTGGAAGGTATAAACCGACAGTGTCAACTCCTTACATAAAAGGCTGGATGACGTAACCGCTATGGGACAGCCGGCTTCTCAGCCCGCGCCTACCCAGGCGTCTCAAAGGCCATCAGGGGCTCAAAAACGCCCGCTCCCTCAGATGGCAGACACAGATGTCGACACGGAGTCTGACTCCAGTGTCGACGAGGTTGAGACATATACACAATCCACTAGGAACATCCGTTACATGATCCCGGCAATAAAAAATGTGTTACACATTTCTGACATTAACCCAAGTACCACTAAAAAAGGGTTTTATGTTTGGGGAGAAAAGGCAGGCAGTGTTTTGTTCCCCCATCAAATGAGTGAATGAAGTGTGAAAAAGCGTGGGTTCCCCCGATAAGAAACTGGTAATTTCTAAAAAATTACTGATGGCGTACCCTTTCCCGCCAGAGGATAAGTTACGCTGGGAGATATCCCCTAGGGTGGATAAGGCGCTCACACGTTTGTCAAAAAAGGTGGCACTGCCGTCTTAGGATACGGCCACTTTGAAGGTACCTGCTGATAAAAAGCAGGAGGCTATCCTGAAGTCTGTATTTACACACTCAGGTACTAGACTGAGACCTGCAGATAGTGCTGCTGCAGCGTGGTCTGTAACCCTGTCAAACAGGGATACTATTTTGCGAACATAAGACGTCGTCTTATATATGAGGGATGCACAGAGGGATATTTTGCCGGCTGGCATCCAGAATTAATGCAATGTCCATTCTGTCAGGAGGGTATTAGAGACCCGACACTGGACAGGTGATGCTGACTTTAAAAGGCACATAGAGCCTTATAAGGGTGAGGAATTGTTTGGGGATGGTCTCTGGGACCTCGTATCCACAGCAACAGCTGGGAAGAAAAAATTTTTACCTCAGGTTTCCTCACAGCCTAAGAAAGCACTGTATTATCAGGTACAGTCCTTTCAGCTTCAGAAAAGCAAGCGGGTAAAAGGCGCTTTCTTTCTGCACAGAGACGAGGGAAGAGGGAAAAAGCTGCACCAGTCAGCCAGTTCCCAGAATCAAAATTCTTCCCCCGCTTCCTCTGAGTCCACCGCATGACGCGGGGGCTCCACAGGCGTAGCCAGGTACGGTGGGGGGCCGCCTCAAAAATGTCAGCGATCAGTGGGCTCGCTCACAGGTGGATCCTTGGATCCTTCAAGTAGTATCTCAGGGGTACAAGCTGGAATTCGAGGCGTCTCCCCCCCCCCGCCGTTTCCTCAAATCTGCCTTGCCGACAACTCCCTCAGGCAGGGAGGCTGTGCTAGAGGCAATTCACAAGCTGTATTCCCAGCAGGTGATAGTCAAGGTGCCCCTACTTCAACAAGGACGGGGTTACTATTCCACACTGTTTGTGGTACCGAAACGGACGGTTCGGTGAGACCCATTTTAAATTTGAAATCCTTGAACACATACATAAAAAAATTCAAGTTCAAGATGGAATCGCTCAGGGCGGTTATTGCAAGCCTGGAGGAGGGGGATTACATGGTATCCCTGGACATCAAGGATGCTTACCTACATGTCCCCATTTACCATCCTCACCAGGAGTACCTCAGATTTGTGGTACAGGATTGCCATTACCAATTCCAAACACTGCCGTTTGGACTGTCCACGGCACCGAGGGTCTTTACCAAGGTAATGGCAGAAATGATGATACTCCTTCGAAAAAAGGGAGTTTTAATTATCCCGTACTTGGACGATCTCCTTATAAAGGCGAGGTCCAAGGAGCAGTTGTTGGTCGGAGTAGCACTATCTCGGGAAGTGCTACAACAGCACGGATGGATTCTATACATTCCAAAGTCACAGCTGGTTCCTACCACACGCCTACTGTTCCTGGGGATGGTTCTGGACACAGAACAGAAAAAAGTGTTTCTCCCGCAGGAGAAAGCCAAGGAGCTGTCATCTCTAGTCAGAGACCTCCTGAAACCAAAACAGGTATCGGTGCATCACTGCACACGAGTCCTGGGAAAAATGTTAGCTTCTTATGAAGCAAAATTCCATTCGGCAGGTTCCATGCAAGAACCTTTCAGTGGGACCTCTTGGACAAGTGGTCGGGATCGCATCTTCAGATGCATCGGCTGATAACCCTGTCTCCAAGGACCAGGGTATCTCTACTGTGGTGGCTGCAGAGTGCACATCTTCAAGAGGGCAGCAGATTCGGCATACAGGACTGGGTCCTGGTAACCACGGATGCCAGCCTTCGAGGCTGGGGGGCAGTCACACAGGGAAGAAATTTCCAAGGACTTTGGTCAAGTCAGGAGACGTCCCTACACATAAATATTCTGGAACTGAGGGCCATTTACAATGCCCTAAGTCTGGCAAGGCCTCTGCTTCAAAACCAGCCGGTACTGATCCAATCAGACAACATCACGGCAGTCGCCCATGTAAACCGACAGGAGGGCACAAGAAGCAGGATGGCGATGGCAGAAGCCACAAGGATTCTCCGATGGGCGGAAAATCACGTCTTAGCACTGTCAGCAGTGTTCATTCCGGGAGTGGACAACTGGGAAGCAGACTTCCTCAGCAGACACGACCTACACCCGGGAGAGTGGGGACTTCATCCAGAAGTCTGCCAACTGTTGGTAAACCGTTGGGAAAGGCCACAGGTGGACATGATGGCGTCCCGCCTAAACAAAAAACTAGATATTGCGCCAGGTCAAGGGACCCTCAGGCAATAGCTGTGGACGCTCTAGTGACACCGTGGGTGTACCAGTCGTTTTACGTATTCCCTCCTCTGCCTCTCATACCAAAGGTACTGAGAATAATAAGAAAACGAGGAGTAAGAACGATACTCGTGGTTCCGGATGGGCCAAGAAGAGCTTGGTACCCAGAACTTTAAGAAATTATATCAGAGGACCCATGGCCTCTACCGCTCAGACAGGATCTGCTACAGCAGGGGCCCGGTCTGTTCCAAGACTTACCGCGGCTGCGTTTGATGGCATGGTGGTTGAATTCCGGATCCTAAAGGAAAAGGGCATTCCGGAGGATGTCATTCCTACGCTGATAAAAGCCAGGAAAGAAGTAACCGCAAACCATTATCACCGTATTTGGCGAAAATATGTTGCGTGGTGTGAGGCCAGGAAGGCCCCAACAGAGGAATTTCAGCTGGGTCGTTTTCTGCACTTCCTACAGTCAGGAGTGACTATGGGCCTAAACTTGGGTTCCATTAAGGTCCAGATTTCGGCTCTGTCGATTTTCTTCCAGAAAGAACTGGCTTCACTGCCTGGAGTTCAGACATTTGTAAAGGGAGTGCTACATATTCAGCCCCCTTTTGTGCCTCCTGTGGCACCTTGGGATCTCAACGTGGTGTTGAGTTTCCTAAAATCACTTTGGTTTGAGCCACTTAAAACTGTGGATTTGAAATATCTCACGTGGAAAGTGGTCATGTTATTGGCCTTGGCTTCGGCCAGGCGTGTGTCAGAATGGGCGGCTTTGTCAGGTAAAAGCCCTTATCTGATTTTCCATATGGATAGGGCAGAATTGAGGACTCGTCCCCAGTTTCTCCCTAAGGTGGTATCAGCTTTTCACTTGAACCAACCTATTGTAGTGCCTGCGGCTACTAGGGACTTGGAAGATTCCAAGTTACTGGACGTAGTCAGGGCCTTAAAAAATTATATTTCCAGGACGACTGGAGTCAGGAAAACTGACTCGCTTTTTATCCTGTGGGCACCCAACAAAATAGGTGCTCCTGCTTCTAAGCAGACTATTGCTCGCTGAATTTGTAGCACAATTCAGCTGGAGCATTCTGCGGCTAGATTGCCGCATCCTAAATCAGTAAAAGCCCATTCCACGAGGAAAGTGGGCTCATCTTGGGCGGCTGCCCGAGGGGTCTCGGCTTTACAACTTTGCCGAGCTGCAACTTGGTCAGGGGCAAACACGTTTCCTAAATTCTACAAATTTGATACCCTGGCTGAGGAGGACCTTGAGTTCTCTCATTCGGTGCTGCAGAGTCATCCGCACTCTCCCGCCCGTTTGGGAGCTTTGGTATAATCCCCATGGTCCTTTCGGAGTTCCCAGCATCCACTAGGACGTTAGAGAAAATAAGATTTTACTCACCGGTAAATCTATTTCTCGTAGTCCGTAGTGGATGCTGGGCGCCCATCCCAAGTGCGGATTGTCTGCAATACTTGTATATAGTTATTGTTAACTAAAGGGTTATTGTTATGAGCCATCTGTTGAGAGGCTCAGTTATGTTTCATACTGTTAACTGGATATGGTATTACGAGTTATACGGTGTGATTGGTGTGGCTGGTATGAGTCTTACCCGGGATTCAAAATCCTTCCTTATTGTGTCAGCTCTTCCGGGCACAGTATCCTAACTGAGGCTTGGAGGAGGGTCATAGTGGGAGGAGCCAGTGCACACCAGGTAGTCTAAAAGCTTTCTTTTAGTTGTGCCCAGTCTCCTGCGGAGCCGCTATTCCCCATGGTCCTTTCGGAGTTCCCAGCATCCACTACGGACTACGAGAAATAGATTTACCGGTGAGTAAAATCTTATTTTTTTTTTATTTTTTTTTAGGTTTTGGGATCCAAGTATGCTGCATGTTGGGGGTGGTATACAGGGTGGGGGGCGACGGGAGGTTCTGGGCTGTAATTGTTTTTTGTGTGGAAGTTTGTTTTGATTGTATGTGGTTTGCTGCTGTACTATTTAGGCACTGGTGTCCGGTAACTGCATTTATGCATGGCGGACTTGGCTGGCTGCGGGGTGTTGTGCTTATTATGCTTCTGACGTCCTATGGCTGGGCTTAAAGTGCTGTCGTGGAATGTGAGAGGGCTCAATGATAAAGTTAAGAGGTCCCTGGTACTCCGACAGATTAGACATTATGCCGCTGATATTGTCTGTCTTATGGAAACTCACTTGGTGTGTGGTAAGATTCTTTCTTTGAAGAGACCCTGGGTGGGATGGGCGTACCATTCCATGCACACTTCTGCCTCTCGTGGAGTTTCGGTTCTTATTAGAAGGACCGTCCCCTTTGTGCTGGAGTCTATGCAAGCGGATCCCTGGGGGAGATATGTGTTTTTGAAATGTAGATTATTTTATGTTCCTGTTCTCCTTCTAGCTGTTTATGTTTAGTTGTTTCATTGGATGCTGCTAAGGCTTTTGATTTTGTGGAGTGGGATTATTTGTGGGAAGTTATGCGTAGATTCGGTATAGGCCCAAACTTTATTAAATATGTTCGATTGATGTATTCTTCTCTTTCGGCTAGGGTGGCGGTAAATGGTTTCGTATCTCACTCCTTTCCCCTATCTAGGGGTACGCGACAGGGATGCCCATTGTCCCCTACTCTGTTTGCTATGGCCATTGAACCCCTTGTATGACTCCTGAGGGCAGACGTGGGGATCTCTGGCTTTAAGGTGGGTGCCCGAGAGGATAGGGTGGCCTTATATGCCGATGACGTTCTGTGGATCGCTATGCTGAGTCTATGCCTAGGATCTTGGAAATTATTAACGAGTTCGGGCGATACTCTGGGCTCCTGATTAATTGGGAGAAATCCTTTATTATCCCACTCCGGGGCGAAGTTCCTGCCTCCCCATTAATAGCTCTCCCGTTGCGGTGGGTGGACTCTTTCAAATATCTGGGCATTTGGGTGTCTAATGATCCTCAAAAATTTTCCTCCCTGAATATCACTCCACAAATAACGTACCTTCGTAGTAGGGTGAAGGCCTGGGGGAAGCTACCTTTAACGGTCACAGGGAGAGTTAACATGGTAAAAATGGTTTTCCAGCCCAAACTTCTATATATTTTACAGCACTCTCCTGTTTATATTCCTCAGAAGATTTTTAAACAAATAAATGGGTTGCTTTCCTCCCTGGTGTGGGCTAGTAAGCGGGCACGTCTGAGACTGGATACCCTGACCAGGTCACGGGAACTGGGGGGTTTGGCTCTTCCCAACTTCCGTTTTTATTACTATGCGGCGCAACTGACACATGTTTGGGAGTGGGTTAACGATCTCGATGCCCTGGCTTTGCATTCACTGATGATGCACCATGACTATCCTGGTGGCTCCCCACTACAGCTACTCCTCTGCGGCAGCGTCAAAATGTCCACACTGCCACTAATTAAACAATCCATTTTGATATGGAAATTGGTGCACTCTGTGATGCATGGGCACGGTATTGATCCTGATACCCCACTGGATAATGTTTATGGGTTGCCGGAACTGTGTCAACTTCAAGTCCGGGAGGTCTGGGGAAACTGGGGAGTGTACTCTTTGGGCCATTTATATAGTGGTGGGACCCTTAACTCATTTCAGCAACTTCAACAAGCGCACAATGTCCCCTCAGGGTTTTTCTTTCGGTTCCTACAACTGAGACACGCTTTGGCTGCCCAATTTCCGAATGGCCCTCCAATCCTCGTTGATTCCCCGGTCAAATTAATGCTGCAGACGTTGGAATCAGGACACCTGGTTTCTAAGATATATGGTCGCATTCTCCAGATGCAGCATACCGACCCTCTAGCTTCTCTTCGGGGTAGGTGGGAGTCGGCTGTGGGTCTGTTATCCGATGATGCATGGAAGACTGCTTTGGGATCCCATCGGATCTCCACTTCCTCCGTTAGATACCAGCAGATACAATTATACATACTGCATAGGGTGTATATGACCCCGGTGAGGTTAGCGCACATTGGGGGGTCTCATAGCTCACGGTGCTCTAAGTGTGGAAGCCTGGGTGCCGACTTTTGGCATCTGCTTTGGTTGTGCCCTAGCATATCTTTGTTCTGGAAGGCAGTTATACGTATCATAATTGATACAGGTATTCCCTCTCCCATATTTACGCCTGTACTGTGTGTATTGCTGGTTATAGACGAGGAGGCGTTAGATCCGCCCAGCAGGCGATATGTCATTAATTTATGTGCCCTGGCTAGGGTCTGCATAGCCTGGCTGTGGTTGGCTGGAGAGGCCCCGGTACCTAAGGCTTGGATATCTCTGGTCAACGAAACTATTTCACACAAAAAATTTGTGTTCCTGGCTAGGAAAGTGGAAAGAAAATTGTTTAAAATATGGGGCAGGTGGATGGGCTCTAGATATTTTAAGGATAAATAAAGCTCAGATTTGTATTCATTTCCTTATTCTCTTTTGGGATGTTTTGGAGGTGGATAGCCCGCGGCCGGCCTTGCTATGTTGTATTTCGATATATTGTGCTTACTCTGCTATGCTTGTGCTTATATTGGAAGTGGTCTGTTTGGGTTGTTTTACTCCCGGACACCGGTGCTCTGCAAATGTATAGTTTTATGTGACCTTTCATCCGTTTGTTGTACTATGGGTCTTATATGTGTACAGCTGTTTGTATGTTTTTTGTGTATTTTTGTATTGTTAATTTTAGTTGTTGTGTAAGTTGTTAATGCAAAATCTAAAATTCAAATAAAAACTATTGAATTTAAAAAAAATAAATAAATATTGAATTGTTTGTGATCATCTGTCATTTTTCCCGTTACGCACTACAGACATTCACATCAGTCCCTAACCCAGTGGGGCTTACAATCTATATTCCCTACCACATGTACACGTACACACATTCACACTAGGGTTACTTTTGTTGGGAGCCAATTAACCTACCAGTATATTTTTGGATTGTGGGAGGAAATCAGAGTACCCGTAAACCAACACAAGCATGGGGAGAATATACAAACTCCACCCAGTTTTGACCATGGTAGGAAATGAACCCATGACCTCAGTGCTGTGAGGCAGTAATGCTAACCATTACACTGTCCGGGGTCCCCACACAGTCTGTGCTGCTCATATATATAAATTATGGTAATGTTTAATATGTAGTCTCATGTAGCGTTGTACTTCTCTCCATGCAGCTATACACTGCTTCCCGTATGTGAAGAAGCGGATTCCTGTGATGTATCAGCACCACACAGATCTGAATCCCATAGAAGTTGCCATTGATGAAATGAGTAGGAAGGTATCTGAGCTACGGCAGCTTTGCTCCTCTACGGAAGTGGACATGATCAAATTACAGCTAACGCTGCAGGGCAGTGTCAGTGTACAGGTGAGTTTCACCACATTTTATCTTAAGTAAATTAGTGATTTTCAGGCCAGTCCCATCATTAAAATATGTATGTAAAGGTGTGTACACACGGTGAGATCCTTGCTATGCCCGATTTTCACTTTGCGATTTCCCCTGAACTCCCCGGAGCCCAGCACCACCGATTTTGACTAACTTTTCTTGAGATATGGACTTTGTGTGCTTACGATTTTGGCTTAGGTACGATTTTGGCTTATGTGAGATGTAATTGACATGCGAGATGAACTAGATAGTACACCGATCTAGCAAGGATTGACTTGCCTGCACAGTCTATCTTTTCTTGCGATGCCGACCTCGCGGGAGTGCGCATCGTGATCGAATCGGGATCGCAAGCGGCATAACACCTTGCGATTTGCACTAATTTTTCTTACGATTTTGACTATATAGTCAAAATCAAAAGAAAATATCTCACCTTGTGTACCACATCTATGTGGTCAGCTTAACAGTTTTCTGGATAATGGTCATTGTTTATCTTTTATTATGCAAAGTATGCTTATAACGAGGAGATCAAACAGCCGCTTTTATGTAGACATCGATCATACAGCCAATTGTCATGTAGACAATGACCAACAAGAAAGTGTAGTTATTTGAACTCTATGTTGAATCGTGTATTGGAGTACAGAACTTGAGTAATTTAAATGTTTGTGTATTGGGGTTGCCTTGCAAGATGGGCACACCTGTAGCAAACAGGAAGCACAAATAATCTTAATATTATTTCATGTTTAATTACTATATATTAGTTTTGGGTTTTATTTTTTATAGTAAATATTTTATGATTAATTGAACTAATTTTATATTTCATCTTTCATAGTAAATATTTCCAAAGCTAGAAATGGTTTTAGAGATAATTATTTTTAACTGCTTATGCTTTATCTGCAGAGTATATTTAGTGTTGTGTTTCCTCTACAGTATGTACTTCTTATATATTGTTTTCTCCTCCAGGTCAATGCAGGACCCTTAGCTTATGCAAGAGTTTTCTTAGATGATACAAGCACTAAAAAATATGCAGACAACAAAATAAAACAACTGAAAGAGTTTTACAGGTAACACTATTATCTGTATTAAAATGCCCTCGAAAGGAAGGTCGGATTAACTTGTAATTAACATTATTGTTGTTAAATCACACTGAATCATTAGGATTCTTTATGCAGCTTAATTTATTGTATTGACGCTGTACAAGTAAAATGACACAAGACAATCTTCGTTTGGCTAACAACTATCTATTAAGATTGCATCTGATTGGCCCTTGTGTCTGCGCGCGCTCTCTCTCTCTCTCTATATATATATGTGTGTGTGTGTGTGTGTGTGTGTGTGTGTGTAGATAGATAACTTGTGCGCCCGGCACTTATGTATTAAAAATACAAACAGCTTGCTCAGGTGCTCCTCCACTATCAATAATAATACAGCCTATAAATCAGGATGGCACTCATGGGGCGGTATTCAATTCTTTTCACCCCCTTCCACACCCATTCTGTTTCTGTTGGCGGATGTGGAATAATCATTTCAGATCGCTACCCCCTTTATGCAGCTAAACCTGATTAGTATGGGCGCGATATGTGCAATAACAAGGATCACTTTAAAAAGCAGATTGTGCGTGATATATCATTTGAATACCGCCCATGGAGTCTGATCTATACATAAAAAGACACTGGTCCTTTTGATGCAATCAACGTTTCGGAGAGTTCCTCCTTTATTAAGATCCTGATAAATCTGTATAAATCAAACTCCATGAGTGCCATCCTGATTTATGGGCTGTAGATACACACACACCTTTAGTAATGGATTGTGACTGTGACCAGTTGGTTCAAAGGATAATAGCTGTTTTATGTGCGGGTGGGTTCCTTTGGGATGAGAAATGATTCCAGCTACAATCAAGTCTGCTGACCCATAGTTAGCACCTTAATAAAGCACTGATTTAACATGTCAGGGAATAATGAATGATCATCTAGTTCTAAAGTTAATGCAATCGCACATGACTCATAATATATAACCGGTTTTGCTTTGTCATTATTCAACAAAAATAATGTCAACATGAGGAGGTACTTAGGGCTAGGTGCTGCTATTCGCTTGCACTTCATGATTTAGTCATCAGTCATTTCAAGCACCTCTGCATAAATGCAGATCTGTTAGCTGTTCAGTCATGTGAATATTCAGATATGCGTGAAATGAATAGGAGAACCAATTGTTTCTGTTCATTAGTCTGGAAAGGGGTATACGACTGTTTCCAAACATTGGGGCAGATGTATTAAGGAAGTGGTAAACCAGTTTTAAGTGCAAGGTGATAAACACACCAGCCAATCAGCTCCTAACTGTTAATTTACATATTGGAGCTAATTGGCTGGTGCGTTTATCACCTTGCGCTTATCACTGGTTTATCACTTCCTTATGCCTTCTCCAGGTTAATACATCTGCCTCTATGCGAGGACCGTAACTCTACAGTGAGAGAGGCTATTTATAAATGGCAGATGCTTTATCTGTTCAGGAGGGGTGTCCCAAAAGACCCAACACCCAAGAATCTGTGAGTCTCTGACAACACAGTATATATTGATGTCATTACACTACCATGTCCAGCTTTCCTGGAGCGGCATCATGAAAACAGATGAGACCGACAGCACCTAGATCATGCTCAGATCAACTGAGACTGCCCCATGTTTCAGTGTGTGAGGAAGCCATGGCTTAAAAGTGTAGTGCTCCTCACTTTCCAGAATAAAAGTTATATCAAGCGTTTAGGGTTGTTTTATAGTCACGTTACCATTATCTGTGATCAAGTTTTCCGGAAGGAAATGGTTAGTCATATTTGTTATGTATCTGATTAGATTTCTCTAGGCACATAATGTTTGCAAAATGGTAATCACCGTGCACACACTTGTTAATTTGCTCATTAATGAAAATATCTAACCAGCCAATCATTTAACAGCAACTCAGTGCACAGAAGCATGCAGAAATGTCCAGAGTTAAACATTTGTTCAGAAAACCCCTCAAAAGACGTGTTCTTAGATACTTTTGTCATAGATTGACAGTTGGTGCCAAACGGTTTGGTGCCCAACATTCTCTAGAGCAGTCGTTCCCAACCTTTGTCCACAGATGCTTTAATCAAAATAACTGATGTACTCATCAGGTCACGCACTAAAGCATGGCTAACCCTAAAACCTGGACTGTTAGTGTGCATTGAGCACCAAGGTTGGGAACCCCTGCTCCAGAGTTAAAAGAGAATTGTGTGCAAAACAAAGAAAGTCCAGTGAGATGTAGTTGGCACAACTGCCTTGTTAATGAGAGAGAGAGCAGAAAGGAGTGGTGCAAGCAGGTGGGAAGGGTGTCAATACATCACATAGCCATGGGGTTACAGCAGCATCTCTGAACACACAGCAAGTCGAACCTTGGAGTTAGAGAGTAATCAGTGGATATGCCTTGTGCCAGTTCTTCAGGGCGATGGTGTAATGGTGTGGAGAATGTTTTCTTGGCACACATTAGGCCTTTTCATACCAGTTGAGTATCATTTAACTGCCACATTTTCCCCTGAGTATTGTTGCTGACCATATGTCTCCCTCTATGACTGCAGTCTACCCATCTCCTAATGGCTACTTCCAGCAGGATTATCCACCATGTTGCATACATCATCTCAAGTCAATGAGTTCTGTGTACTCCACTGGCCTCCACAGTCTCCACATCTCAATCCGACAGAGCACTTTTGGGATGTGGTGGAACTGGAGTTTGGCAGCATGAGTGTACAGCTGACAACTGTGCAGTACTATAACTGCATGATACTATCATTGTCACCACATATGTGGCTTATCTCACTAAACATTTGGGAAGTCTTGCAAATGTCTGTTGGAGAGTAGGTGAAATGGTGCGGTGCAGTCATTTCATCCTGATTATAAACTCTACTACAGTATCTAGGTGATCGTTTCAGCATTTTCTGTTGTATCTGTTATTGTGTGTCATTACAGCACATTTTTCATTTAGATGTAAAAAGTGGATGTAGAAATATTGTAATGAATGACATGCAGGAACTCCGCTTAGAATAAAATCCCCAAACTACAATTGTCAGTGTTAGATATCTACTTCCATACACAGAACCTTTAGGTTATATCCCTATTTGCCTTAGTGTTAGCAAATTGTGCACAGTAACTTATATAGGGATGTTACTGCGTTTTTAATTCATGTTAATTGAGTATATAATTGTTTCTAGGCAATTTGTTGAAGCATGTGGCCAGGCCTTATGTGTGAATGAACGACTTATAAAAGAAAATCAGTTTGAGTATCAAGAAGAACTGAAAGCCAACTACAGGGAGATGGTGAAAGAGCTTTCTGAAATAATGCATGAGCAGGTATGTACTGACGGAATTCTTCAGGTTATTGGGAGTCATTTATGAATGTGCAGTGGAAGTTTATTACCTTTAGCGAGCACTCAAATATTTGCTTTCATTTTCTAAATTACATGAGAAATAGAACACCGCAGTTTTTGTTTGCACAAGTTTTCTTAAATGTTGTTCTCATTAATGGCGGTTATTTAGCAATTACCTAAAACCTATGTCTTATGGACAGATTAATACCCTACTGCCATACATATATTGGAGCCTCTAGGCACAGAATCTTTGATACCCGTAAACGCATTGCCAATAATGCAATGTTTTGAATCTACCCAATCCTTCTGTTGCATTTTCTATGTCTCTAAAACAGCATGTGCTCAGCAGGTGGGGTTACCCCATTCATCTCATGCACGATTCCACCAGTACACACTGGTAATTAAAAGGACACCAATGGGGTGTGAGGCCCTATAAGCATTAACCTAGTTTTCAAAATAATGCAAAGTTATAGCTACTTGAATATCTAACATTGTTGTGTTTTTCCTACTGTTGCTTTGGAAGCCGTAGCTCACACTTTTGTGTTGTCTGGGGGGTAGGAGTCAGGAAATCTATGTGCCTCAGCCCACATAAGAGAGAGAGTGTGCAAAAGTCTGTTTCTGGTTTAAATATTAAGAGTCATTGTGTATCAAAATGTATTTACTGTAATGTCCACAAAATGTCACATTCTCAGTTGAATAACAGGTTTTTGTTTTTCTTTGTGCGCACATGAAAAGATGGGATGGTAATACAAGCTTGCTCTGTTTTGCCTTATACTCTGCATGTTTCCTGGTCCTTGTTTTAATGTAAAAGCTGCTGTACATCTCAGGGCTTATTCTCACCAATGTATTTTGAGTATAAGTGCACTCGACAAACACACCTCAGCCTAGATGTGTGGAGCATGACCCCATTCATTGTTCTGAATAAGGGATGCCGTCAACTTACCTACAATCAAAATCCCGACGGTCAAAATCCAGACAACCATTGACCGACGGTCAAACTACCAACATTTTAAAAACACGACAAGGTCAAAATACCGAAATTTAAATTGTCGATAGGTCAGAAAATCAACATGAGTTTTTCATGAGTTTTTTTTATTGAAACCGACTTGTTCTTACTTTACCATCCCAGTGGACCTGGAGGGGGATTATAATAGTGTGCCGAGCGCAGCGAGGCACCGCGCCCGAAGAATGGCGAGCGCACGTGGTACACTTATACGGTGTCCATGTCAGCCTATGTCGACACACACACAAAAAACAATTAAAAACTCAGGTTGACTTTCTGACCTGTCTACATTTTAAATGTCTCTATTTTGACCTTGTCGGTATTTTATATGTTTGTATTCTGACCTTGTCAGTATTTTGGCCTTGTCAGGATTTTGACAGTCGGTTAGTTGTTGTTGAGATTTTGAATGTAGGTATCTCATACTGATCCCATTACATGTCCATAATAAAGAGAAACTAACATACTATATACAGCCTTTGAAAAGCTCAAAAACACATGAGATGCATAGCTATAATCCTGTAATTAAATATTTCTGGAAATATTTCATACATTACAGTGCAGCCATTACTAGTCTATTTGGCTGTTATACATATATTGCAGTTGAGAACACAAAGTGGTCACATCGCCCAGACCAATCTCCCTGCACTCTTTACTGGAAAAGTCTGTGCAATGTAGACACATATTGGGGAATAAACTATACTAATTGTTCTTACTTATGCTAAACTACTTATTTTAAATGTTAAGAGCTCAGTGTCCCCATCTGCCTGCTAGAAATCCCCTCACATAGTGTCACAACCACATACGTGAAGCAGTACAAATTCTGTATTGTGCTTAAAGTGTAATTGTGTGACACTGGTGCTGTTTTCCTTCAGAACTGTTCTTGTTTTTAGAATCCCTGTAAAACTTTTTCCATTTGTTTCTTTCACTGTCCTGAAGATTTGGTGCGGAGAAGAGAAGATCAGTGTTATGCCGAATTCACTCCACATCTTTAATGCCATAAGTGGAACTCCTACAAGCACAACTGTACAGGGAATGACTAACTCTTCATCCATTGCATGAACGTCCGCCTTCATTTCACATCAATGCCTCTCATATGGCTAACTCAGGATGCTTTCCAGAGACCATGATCCACTATCGATGTACGACCTCTTCAAGTTCCCATCACCGCTACTTTACAAGAAGGGGTTTAGCCAGCCAAAGTGATTGTTGTGATAGTAGGAGCTGTTACGTCACATCTATTTTCTTTTTATTATACTTCAACCATTTGGCAATACCAAGTATTTTTCAATATCTTAAAAAGAAAAAAGTTTATTAAATATTTTTATGCTAGTAAAATGAACTGCTTCAGAGCAAAGCAGTGTCACAAGGAATAGCACAGTAGGTCTAGGGAAGTAGATGTCAAGGAATATATAATGTATAATATAAAATATTACACTAAAGTTTACATATTAGCTTTGTGACCAAGCACAGTTTGCAAGTCTTAACATAATCAGCGCGCTTTTTTGTTTTATGCTCAATTTTAAACCGTCTTTTAAAGACCAACTTTATTTCCGTTTTGTTTGTTCATTTTTATTTTTTTTTGTTGTGTAACTGGAATTACGGTTATTCTCCACATGTACGTGAACACTAATTTTATGAGTACCGAATGTTTGCGATGGATCAGATTTCCATGTTTGTATTATGGATTGTCTATTTTAGTCTGTGATCTTCCAAAAGCAATTTATACAAACCACACATGAAATTGGAAACCTTCACCTCTGCACAAATTCACACCGTTTTCCGCAGGTCCGTCCAGAAGAGAAATTAGTGTATATATTGTTCTCATTCTTTCTGTACATAAACATGTTACATTTCTATGCATTTTTTTTTTTTTAATGTTCATCGCTGAAAACTTTTATTGTGACATATGTGCTTCTTCATTTTACCTGGTATATATTTTTGTCTTTACAATTTATTCTTGTACATAAATGAGTGCAATACAAAGACATATACCGTCTTTGCTATTTTGGGTTTATACACTGTTTAAAAACAACCTTTTTTGCCAAAGCAAAGATTATGTATTGGTGGTCATGATTACTGTGGTAACTAGTGGTGTTATTTAATGCTTTGATCATATTGTTCTTTCAAATTATTAATTTAGTAATTTTATATTTGGGAGGGGTGAATAAAAGTTTTTAATTTTATTTAACTGGAAACACTGTCCTGCTGTAATTAACATTCTGTAATACATATGTATTAAAGTAAATAGCTATTTTTTTGTTTCTGTCATTACTGCTTTTTTCAGTGCAAGTTGTTTATAAATATGTCAGTCACATTTACCTTGCATAGAAGTATCATCTCATTGGCAGTGTAGGTATGGGTCGGTATCTATATACCAGCGCCCGTCATCCCAGTGGTCAGAATCTCGACTGCAGGATGCCGGGCGCATGTACACCTTAAGAGGGGGAATAGGTGTCTGTATCCCGGCGGTCGGGATCCCGATGCTGGTATGCTGAGCACCGGGATATTGAATGCATCCCGGTTGGTATCGATATCCTGACGCACAGGATCCTGACTGTCAGAATGCCGACAGCGAGCGGCATCCCGACATTCAAAATCTTGATTGATTTTGTTAAGCATTTTAACCCTAAAGGGGGGTACACACGGAGAGATCCGTGTTTAAAATCTAAGCAATCTGACTAGATTGCTTAAATTTTAAGCACGGATCTGCCGTGTGTATGCCCCCCAGCGATAGCGATGCGCGGCCCCACGCATCGCTATCGCCGGTGCTAGATTGAGCCTGCATGCAGGCTCAATCGAGCGGCCGCCCGTCCCCTCGCTCAGCACATCGCGCTGTGCTGAGCGGGGGGAGAGATGTGTGCTGAGCAGGGCCGGATTAACAATGGGGCGGATGGAGCTGCAGCTCCAGGCCCCCCATTGAAAATAGGCCCACAGGATCTCCTGCAATGCAGCCAGTGTTAACAGTAAAAAAAAAACACTGGCTGCATAGCGTTGTCCCCACAGAGGCCTGCACTTACCCCTCCACTGGTCCGGCTGCCGTGATCGGAGCTCAACCCCGATCAGGCAGCGTATGGTAACAGCACCCCGTGCAACCAGTATCCCTGATGCTGCAGCCTGTGCTGGTGCTCGGTGGCTGGGCTCAGTGGGCTGTGCAGCACTTCCTGATACTGCAAGCTCCGCCCACTGCATGACACCATGCAGGGGGCGGGGCCAGGACTCGACACTGCTGCCAGCCACCCATGTCACACACTACTATACTGAGCAGAGGCAGGAAAAGGTAAGATAGAGAGAAGTAATATGGGAGGGAAAGTGAAAGGTGGAATGTAAGGAAGGAGTGCAGCTGAGGAACAGTAATGCACCTGAGATAGACAGGTAGGTGATTAAGTTATTTTAGAAAAGTAAAGAAAGATACTCTGAGAGATTAGAAAAGAAGACAAGCATGTGATATCAGAGATTCAGAGAGAGGCAGTTTTTGACCCTGTTTTTAAAAATGAGTAGGCCCTGCAGGACGTGCTGTGCAGTCAGTCTCTCACCGCTGGCAGCGATCTTATCCAATCGCTGCCTGAGACCAACGTCCTCCCCTCTCTGCCCACCAACGCACAGCATAACGCTCTACAATTTACATCAGGTGTGAATATGTGTGCGTCGGGGGAGAGCTTGCTTCCCTTTGTCCCACACAGCATCTGTATCCGACCCGCACTGTATCCTACCCGCACTGTATTCATCCCACATTGTATCCCACCCGTACTGTATCCCTCCCGCACTGTATCCGTCCCACACTGTATCCCACCCGCATTGTATCCGTCTTACACTGTATCCCTCCCGCACTGTATCCCTCCCGCACTGTATCCGTCCCACACTGTATCCCTCCCGCACTGTATCCGTCCCACACTGTATCCCACCCGCACTGTATCGGTCCCACACTGTATCCCTCCCGCACGGTATTAGTAATGTGCATTTAAGCTCCGCCTCCCGGTGATGTCATCTGTCAGTCCGCTTACCTCTGCCCTCCCGGTGACTATGACAAGGGGGCGTGGCCTAGCGGCACATGCTGTCCGCGGCTGCAGCCCATGATGTCGGGACCTATTCAGGTACCCGGCGTCCAAGGGTAAGGATGCTGCTTTTATTTCTGTAGCTGGGACGGGAGGAGGAATGTCCCGAGGTACACTTGGTCTGGAAGTGAGGGTGCGGGGGAGGAGGTGCGTGGCATTGCCATGAGAGCACTAGCAGATTAAAGGGGAAAAGCCCTGTAAGTCCAGGGTTCCCCTACAAGTTGCCCCAATGTATATACAAGAGGGGTGTCCCCCCACCCATCGCATCACACTGTAAAGAAGCCCCTGTTTGTATACAAGAGGGCAAGTTGTTGGACCCTCTCACAGCAAAATGTCCATGCTGTCAACCCATTTATGAAGATGGGTCCTGGCACAGTCACAAAAAGATGGAGTGGGCAGTGGGGTGAGTTGTACCCACTGCCAGGAAACAGATCCCAGAGGTAATCGCGGATGGCAGATGATGCAGGAAGAGCTGCTCAAGAAGATGTTGTGAATGCGCAGGTGCAGCAGGTCAGTGTACCCATCCAGTGTCTGCCCTTTCTCCAGCTCAGTGTCCCCACCACTACTGATCCCCATCCCAGTGTCGCCCTGCCTTCCCTCCCCAAACAGCCCACTGCACCCATCCCAGTGCCCTCCCACCTAGAACCAGTCCAGTGGCGGGCTGACCAGGGGGGCAGAGTGCCAGGTGCCCCCTGGGCTGTGCTATCGCCACGGGACGCAGCCTACTCCATTGCAAAAGGGCACAGGTGGTCCAGTGTGCGCGGCGGCAGCCATGTGGGCTCTCTTACTGTGTGTCCAGAAGCCCTGTAGGATACAATTAAAAGATACGCAATCTGTGATACGGCTGTGTGCTGCTGTTTATAGGCGGCCATATCACACGAGGGGACTGTTTGCTATGACTCTGTGTACTGAACAGCAAGTGGCGGGGGGCGGTGGCAGCAAGAGTGAGGTACTGAGTGTGCTCAGTATATTAGTGACACAGCCACCATCCTGCTAGCGGCCTTGTCACCCTGACCCACCCTTCACAGATTACATAGGTGACCATGCCCCCATTGCTCATTAATACGCCCCCAGCAGGGTTAGGGGTAGTGTGTGTGGGGAGCAGGTGCAGGGTAGGTAGTGGTGTAGTGTGTACGGGGCGCGGGTGCAGGGTTAGGGGTAGTGTAGTGTGTACGGGGAGCGGGTGCAGAGTTAGGGGTAGTGTGTACGGGGAGCTGGTGCAGGATTAGGGGTAGTGTAGTGTGTACGGGGAGCGGGAGCAGGATTATGGGTAGTGTAGTGTGTACGGGGAGCGGATGCAGAGTTAGGGGTAGTGTAATGTGTACGGGGAGCGGGTGCAGGGTTAGCGGTAGTATAGTGTGTGTGGGGAGCAGGTGTAGGGTTAGTGTAGTATGTACGGGGAGCGGGTGTAGGGTTAGCGGTAGTATATTGTGTGCGGGGAGCGGGTGCAGGATTAGGGGTAGTGTAGTGTGTGCGGGGAGCGGATTAGGGGTAGTGTATTGTGTGCGGGGAGCGGGTGCAGGGTTAGCGGTAGTATAGTGTGAGCGGGTGCAGGGTTAGCGGTAGTATAGTGTGTTCGGGGAGCGGGTGCAGGAATAGGGGTAGTGTGTGCGGGGAGCGGATTAGGGGTAGTGTATTGTGTGCGGGGAGCGGGTGCAGGGTTAGCGGTAGTAGTGTGTGTGCGAGGAGCGGGTGCAGGGTTAGCGGTAGTATAGTGTGTGCGGGGAGCGGGTGCAGGGTTAGCGGTAGTATAGTGTGTTCGGGGAGCGGGTGCAGGAATAGGGGTAGTGTAGTGTGTGCGGGGAGCGGATTAGGGGTAGTGTATTGTGTGCGGGGAGCGGGTGCAGGGTTAGGGGTAGTATAGTGTGTACGGGGAGTGGGTGCAGGGTTAGCGGTAGTATATTGTGTGCGGGGAGCGGATTAAGGGTAGTGTATTGTGTGCGGGGAGCGGGTGCAGGGTTAGGGGTAGTATAGTGTGTACGTGGAGCGGGTGCAGGGTTAGCGGTAGTATAGTGTGTGCGGGGAGCGGGTGCAGGGTTAGCGGTAGTATAGTGTGTTCGGGGAGCGGGTGCAGGAATAGGGGTAGTGTAGTGTGTGCGGGGAGCGGATTAGGGGTAGTGTATTGTGTGCGGGGAGCGGGTGCAGGGTTAGGGGTAGTATAGTGTGTACGGGGAGTGGGTGCAGGGTTAGCGGTAGTATATTGTGTGCGGGGAGCGGATTAAGGGTAGTGTATTGTGTGCGGGGAGCGGGTGCAGGGTTAGGGGTAGTATAGTGTGTACGTGGAGCGGGTGCAGGGTTAGCGGTAGTATAGTGTGTGCGGGGAGCGGGTGCAGGAATAGGGGTAGTGTAGTGTGTGCGGGGAGCGGATTAGGGGTAGTGTATTGTGTGCAGGGAGCGGGTGCAGGGTTAGGGGTAGTAGTGTGTACGGGGAGCGGGTGCAGGGTTAGCGGTAGTATAGTGTGTGCGGGGAGCGGGTGTAGGGTTAGGGGTAGTGTAGTGTGTACGGGGAGCGGGTGTAGGATTAGGGGTAGTGTAGTGGGTGCAGGATTAGGGGTAGTGTAGTGTGTACGGGGAGCGGGTGCAGGTTTAGCGGTAGTGTAGTGTGTACGGGGAGTGGGTGCAGGTGTAGGGGTAATGTAGTGTGTACGGGGAGCGGGTGCAGGGTTAGGGGTACTGTGTGCGGTGAGCGGGTGCAGGGTTAGCGGTAGTTTAATGTAGTGTGTACGAGGAACGGGTGCTGGGTTAGCGGTAGTGTAGTGTGTATGGGGAGTGGGTGCTGGGTTAGCGGTAGTATAATGTGCGCGGGGTGCAGGTGTAGGGTTAGCGGTAGTGTGTACGGGGAGCAGGTGCAGGGTTAGAGGTAGTGTAGTGTGTGTGGGGAGTGGGTGCAGGGTTATGGGTAGTGTAGTGTGTACGGGGAGCGGGTGCTGGGTTAGCGGTAGTATAGTGTGCGCGGGGTGCAGGGGTAGGGTTAGCGGTAGTGTAGTGTGTATGGGGAGCGGGTGCAGGATTAGGGGTAGTGTAGTGTGTACGGGGAGCGGGTGCAGGGTTAGGGGTTGTGTACTGTGTACGGGGAGCGGGTGCATGGTTAGAGGTAATGTGTGTACGGGGAGCGGGTGCAGGATTAGGGGTAGTGTAATGTGTACAGGGAGCGGGTGCAGGGTTAGGGGTAGTATAGTGTGTACGGGGAGCGGGTGCAGGGTTAGGGGTAGTGTAGTGTGTACGGGGAGCGGATGCAGGGTTAGGGGTAGTATAGTGTGTACGGGGAGCGGGTGCAGGATTGGGGGTGGGGTAGTGTGTACGGGGAGCGGATGCAGGGTTAGGGGTAGTATAGTGTGTACGGGGAGCGGGTGCAGGATTAGGGGTAGTGTGTACGGGGAGCGGGTGCAGGGTTAGGGGTAGTATAGTGTTTACGGGGAGCGGGTGCAGGATTAGGGGTAGTGTGTAGTGTGTACGGGGAGCGGGTGCAGGGTTAAGGGTAGTATAGTGTGTACGGGGAGCGGGTGCAGGGTTAAGGGTAGTATAGTGTGTACGGGGAGCGGGTGCAGGGTTAAGGGTAGTATAGTGTGTACGGGGAGCGGGTGCAGGATTAGGGGTAGTGTGTACGGGGAGCAGGTGCAGGGTTAGGGGTAGTGTACGGGGAGCGGGTGCAGGGTTAGGGGTAGTGTGTACGGGGAGTGGATGCAGGGTTAGGGGTAGTATAGTGTGTACGGGGAGCGGGTGCAGGGTTAGGGGTAGTATAGTGTGTATGGGGAGCGGGTGCAGGATTAGAGGTAGTATAGTGTGTACGGGGAGCGGGTGCAGGGTTAGGGGTAGTGTACTGTGTACGGGGAGCGGGTGCAGGGTTAGAGGTAATGTAGTGTATGGGGAGCGGGTGCAGGATTAGGGGTAGTGTAGTGTGTACGGGGAGCGGGTACAGGGTTAGGGGTAGTGTAGTGTGTACGGGGAGCGGGTGCAGGGTTAGGGGTAGTGTGTACGGGGAGTGGATGCAGGGTTAGGGGTAGTATAGTGTGTACGGGGAGCGGGTGCAGGGTTAGGGGTAGTATAGTGTGTATGGGGAGCGGGTGCAGGATTAGAGGTAGTATAGTGTGTACGGGGAGCGGGTGCAGGGTTAGGGGTAGTGTACTGTGTACGGGGAGCGGGTGCAGGGTTAGAGGTAATGTAGTGTATGGGGAGCGGGTGCAGGATTAGGGGTAGAGTAGTGTGTACGGGGAGCGGGTACAGGGTTAGGGGTAGTGTAGTGTGTACGGGGAGCGGGTGCAGGATTAGGGGTAGTGTAGTGTGTACGGGGAGCGGGTACAGGGTTAGGGGTAATGTAGTGTGTATGGGGAGCGGATGCAGGGTTAGGGGTAGTATAGTGTGTACGGGGAGCGGGTGCAGGGTTAGGGGTAGTATAGTGTGTACGGGGAGCGGGTGCAGGATTAGGGGTAGTGTAGTGTGTACGGGGAGCGGGTGCAGGATTAGGGGTAGTGTAGTGTAGTGTGTACGGGGAGCGGATGCAGGGTTAGGGGTAGTGTGTGCGGGGAGCGGGTGTGACTAATGAAGCTAATTGGAAACTTCTAATTATTCTGTCTGTTTTTGTTTTGTTTTTTGTATCCAGGTTTTTACCATATTTGTTAATGCATATTTATTTTTTTTACATTGTAGTGGCATGTTAAAAGAAACTGAAAATGCATATTAGAAAAAAACATAGCAGTACATGCTCATTAATGAGTTTAGTCATAGGATAGTATTTTGTGAATGTTCTGGGGGAAAAATGTCCATGTGGATTGGACTGCCACCACTAACAGGTCTACGGATGGTGTGATGGTCAGCTTTACTGCCTTACAGCACTCAAGTCATGGGTTTGATTCCCACCATGTCCCTAACTGCGTGGAGTTTGTATATTCTCCCCATACTGGCGTGGGTTTCCTCCCACAATCCAGATACCGTATATATACCGGTACGTTAGCTCGCAGCATAAAAATAAACCATAGTTAGGTAGGTGGGTAGCTATGCCCTCCATGGTGCTAGCCACACCACGCCCCCATATCGGTAGTCGCACCCCCACCATGCTGGTCACACCCCCTGCAGCGGCGCACAATAGGCCCTTCAGAAATTACAGCTCCAGGCCCATGAGGACCTTAATCTGGCACTGGTGCTGAGCGGTCTGTGTTAAGATCGCTCAGCACACATCTCTCCCGTCAGTACCCCCCTTAAGCCACTCCTCCCGCAGTCTAACCTTAACAGCCCTGCTTATCACAGCCTAACCCTGACTCAGTACTTACTGTCGGGATACGGCTGCCAGCATTCTGACTGTCTGCATCGTGAGTGCAGGGATGTTAACTACATTCCAAACTAACATTGCCCTAATGACCAATTCATTTGGAAGTGTTCAAATAACTTATTGGGCCAATAATTACATGTCATTATTGGAGTAAAAAAAAAAAATGGGCTCACATTACCCCAAAAATCACCTTTTTCCTACTTTTTTTTGTTGTATTTTTAGTTTAATACGTTTGTAATTATACAAAGTTAATTTGCTTTGTATCCATTTGACACCTTTTAAGAGAGTCCAGTACTTTTCTGATGCCAGCTAACAGCCTTCATATGATTCTGCTAATTAAGTTGTCCATTTTGGGGGGTCCAGGAAGGTCTCCCCACTTTTTCACACACTTCTCCCGTGTCGCATTTTGTAAAAAATGTTCATCCCCTCACAGCAAGTACTGCGAGTAGGCATTTCTGATGGGTATGGGTCGACAGGGTCATTGGGTCGACATGGCCTTTAGGTTGATATGTGCTATGTCAAAAGGTTGACATGAGTAATTTTATTTTCTCATACGTCCTAGAGGATGGTGGGGACTCCAAAAGGACCATGGGGTATAGACGGATTCGCAGGAGCCTGGGCACACTATAAAGACTTAAACTGGGTCTGAACTGGCTCCTCCCTCTATGCCCCTCCTCCAGACCTCAGTTAGACTTTGTGCCCAGGAGTGACTGGATGCACACTAGGGGAGCTCTCCTGAGTTTCTCTGAAAGACTTTGTTAGGTTTTTTATTTTCAGGGAGACCTGCTGGCTACAGGCTTCCTGCAGCGTGGGAGTGAGGGGAGAGAAGCAGACTTACTTCTGTGAGTTTCAAGGCTCTGCTTCTCGGCTACTGGACACCATTAGCTCCAGAGGGTTCGATCACTTGGTGCGCCTTGCTGCTTGTTCCCGGAGCCACGTCGTCAATCCCCTCACTAAAGACAGAAGTCGGGTGAGTATTGGAAGAACAGAAGACTTTAGTAACGGAGGTACAGTGGTAGTGCTGCGCTCCATGCTCCCACACACCAACGGCACTCACAGGGTGCAGGGCGCTGGGGGGGAGCGCCCTGGGCAGCAAGTTACTAGTCTTCTTAATGTGATCTGGCATATAAGAGCGTTTAGGTGCCTAGGCACCGTGGTTCATCCCCCGCCAGCATAGTTTATGATATCTCCGCCACTACTTATACGGGTGCAGGGCACGGGGGGGGGGAGCGCCCTGGGCAGCGAGCTAGTTTAGTTTCAGTTTACTGCTCACGCTGCCGGGGCTCCGTATACAGACCCCCCGCAAGCGTGGTTTAGCGCACTATGCGCTATTCTTCCCCGTCGGCCTCCAGGGGTGCAGGGCGCCGGGGGGGGGTGGCGCCCTGGGCAGCATAGATATGTTGTGTTTGGGGCTCCCGGGCGCCGCGTACGATTACCCGCCATTAGAGCTGCGGGTGCGCAGCGCGCCGGGGCTCCCACATGTCGTCGATTGCCTGGGGTGCAGGGCGCGCGAGGGTGGGCGCCCTGAGCAGCATTGGTGTCTGTGGGAATATAGTGTTTTAAACTATATCTGGTGCTCGACCTGATTGTTTTTTTTTTTAGAAATACAGAGGGGCTATAGCGCGCCGAGTGGGACGGAGCTTAGCCTCACACATGGAGTCAGCGCCATTTTCCCTGCTGTCCCCACCAAGAGCTTTGTAAAGCACAAACAAAGGGGGGGACATACTGTTGGGGTGTTATGTTGCCCCTTTCGGATGTAAAAACTCCCTGTGTATAGGGTCCCCCGGCCCAATATAGGGTTATATATATATTTATATTGAGCGGGCTTAAGCGTGCCGTGAAGGGGCGGAGTTTAGCCTCACAGAGAGGTCAGCGCCATTTTCCTAAGTCCCCCACCGGGTCTTGCTGTGTAGTAAGAAGAAAGGGGGGCACAGTGTTTTAATGCTGTATGAGTGTCATATAGCATTGGGATTGATAATGGACGCATAATCCTTGTTGTAATACATAAATGCACTGTTTCCCTGCTTGTTTACCCCCTATCGGTTAGTCGACATGTCGACAGGTGTGAAGGCTTTGTCACAAGCTGCTGTGGGGGTAACTGTCGGTTTCGCCGGCGCATGGCGGTACTTGATTTGGGAAATTAAGTGTTAGTAAATTGGCGTTTGTGTGCTTAAAACAGTAAACACGCTAGGGGAGACACAGTTGTTGGTGGATGCCCGGTCGGCATCAACGGTAACCTCCGGGGTAAAAACGTTAACAGGCTGTTATTGCCTTGTACCTGTATATGTATATATTTCTAGGTATATGTGGGGGGAGTGTTATCGAAATTGTATTTGTTTGCTTCCCTCAGACCCTTCGGGTTTCCAAGGTTACTATTATTTTTTACCCGATTACTGTGCCTGGCTGTCGACATTTACTTAGTTTCTGTCGACCATAACATTCCTGGTAGTCCACTTCGGGGCCATGTCAGTACATGGTCATACACATTCACAACACATTACTGTCTATAGGGACCTGATAGGTCTGGACAATCCACTTGCGTATACGTTATATCTATATGTATATATATGTAGATATAGGTTTATATATGCTGGGTTAGGATATATGTGTTTTATTGTGTATTATATGATGTATATCCAGGAATGCTGAAATACTAATATTCTTCTCATGTGCTGGTCGCTCTGTTGATTAAGCTCTAGATTGGCCGTGAAGAGTTGGGTTGGATCCTCTCAAGGAGTCCGAATATTATTCTCTTCGCAACGTGGAGAGAAAATTATGACTGTCAACTCCTGGTCGACGCAGAGCCCGGCCGCAAAGGATCATACACAGGCAGCTAAGTGAAATTTTATTTCTATATCTGACCTTATTTGCACTGTATGCATTTGAGAAAGTGTGGTATTCGGGTAGGCACCCGACAGTATTACCCTACCCAGAGTGGGTAGGCTTGCCTAGGTTTGTTCTACCTTATAACATTACAGCAGGCTGCCACTTGACAGCAGGAGGTGTGACCGGAAAAATGCGGAGGATGTCTCCGGGAGATGCTGGAGGGAGGTGTACAGAGGTGGGTGTGGCCTCTGTTCAGTCAATCTTGGCGGATTCCTCTGGTAAGTATAATTTCGTGAGTTAGCCTCCTTCACAACGGTTGGTGATGCATTCTTTTGTGGGGTGCAGTAATTTTTAACCGGTTCGATACCGTTCTTTTTTCCTTTTCTGCGCAAACAGTGAAAGGTGAAAAGGTAAGTTTCTGCAGCCTTGTTAGGTTTGCAGAAGGGGATGTCGTTTCTGTTTCCACTACATTCACCACTTGTCGCTGAGTCTATTTGGCGGGTTTCCACTCCGGTGACCACTTGTCTGCTAAATTCCAGTTAGTCCAGGTATGGACTAGGACCTGTGAGTTATTCATAGAATCTAAAGGGAGACATTCTGAGTTCCGGTTGTTTTCCTTTACTGTTTTTCTAATAGTTCCCTTCTGGAAGAGGAGGTAGTACGAGACGCCATACAGAGGTGCGTCAGGTTCAGGACAGTCTCGGGCTGTCCCTGTATTAAGGTGCAAATCGTTGTGTCTCTCTGACTGTTTTGGACACAAGGATTGGCGGCTGTTCCCAACGACGCAGTTGTCGAAAGTGGGTTTCAGAGTAGATGCTGGCCAGTTATGGTTCGGTGTTTTTCCTGTGGAAAGAGGTCTGAGGATCCAGAGTTGGATCGCTTTTGAGGTGACACCTCATCAATATGTTCCGTTTATAGAACAGATGGCTGCGGCCTGAGAGACCTTTTTTCGGTGAGCAGGTCTATTACCAGAGTGGTTTTCATGGGACCAGTTGGGAATGTGGTCTGGGTCTCACTTGCGCATGTACCTGAATATAATTCAAACGCCCAGGACATCGCTCCTGTGATGTCTGCTCGATCCTCTCCTTCTAGAGCAGGGCTGGCCAAACCAGTCCTCGAGATCTACCAACAGTTCACATTTTCCAGACCACCTAGCTGGTGCACAGGTGTAGTCATTACTAATTAAGATGTGCTGCATTCATTCCTAACTGATAATTCTACAGATCTCCAGGAGGCCTAGAAAACATGAACTGTTGGTAGATCTCGAGGACTGGTTTGGCCAGCCCTGTTCTAGAGGAATGAAGGTTCGGGATCCAGGTTTAGATCCTAGTGTCTGTGCGAACAGATCTCCGATGCTGGGGAGCAGTCCTTTGCAAGGGGCATATTTCCAGAGGATATTGTCAAGTTAAGAAACTTGTCTGCTGTAAGCTTTCTGGAATTAAGAGTTTATTTCGACGAACGTATTCTTCGTGTTCTGCCCGTGTTAGTTCTGGCGGACGACTTGTCAGCAGTGGCGTAGGTAGGCCGTGATGGCGGAACATGGAGGAAGCGGCAATGGCAGAAGTTGCGCAGTTTGCAGTTGCGGGGGAGGTCTGGAAAACGCTATATTAGCAGTCTTTGTTCCAGAGGTAAAAGACGGGGAGATAGATTTCCTCTGCTGACGCGTTATCCAGCCAGAAAAAATTCGGTCATCATCGAGAAGATTTCCCAGACGTGACAAGTCTTTGAGGAGTGTCACAATTGGACATGATGGCGTCTCGCCTCAACGAGAGGCCTCAAGGAGATTGTTCCAGGTCAGGGGACGCTCAAGTTACAGTAGGGGACATCCTCGTGACACCGTGGGTGTTTTTAGTCGGTCTATGTGGCCTCTCCGCTTTCACTTTTCTGGCGGTGGTGAGCGGAAGATATTAGAAGATTCCGGTGGTCCTCTTGAATCCGGTCTAGCAAGCGAGGATTGCCTGTCCAGTTTTCATGGTTACTCATGGAAGATTTCGTCCCTCTTCCTCTACGTGAGGTAATGTTACAACAGGATCAGGGCGTGTAGCATGACTTACCACGGCTGCGTCTGACGGCGAGGCGGTTGATTGCCATATCTTAAGCCAAACGGGTGTTCCCGGTGAAGTCGTTTCCTCATTTCTTCAGGCTAGGAAAGATCTAACGACAGAGTGTTACCACCGTAGTTGGGGTACTTATGTGTCTCGGTGTATATCCACGAAGACTCCTATGGAAGTCTTTCAGCTTGGTCGTGCTTATCCAGACTTTACAAGCCGGTGTGGAGGCAAGCCTAATAAATTTAATTACAAAATTTCTCTCTCGAAAGGTGGTCATGCTATTGGCTTTAACATCCACAAGGCGGGTGTCGGAAGTGGTGTGCTTGTCTCACAAGAGCCGTATTTGATCTTTCAGGTGGATAGAGAGAAATTGGATACTCGGTTGGTAGTTCTACCAAAAGTGGTTCTGGGTTTAGCAGAAATCGGCCTATTTTGTTGCGGGTAGTTCTTGAGGCATTAGCTGATTCAAATTCCCTCGATCTAGCCGGGGATTTGAGTATGTAGGTCGCCAATTTGGCTCAGTGTGGAGTAGCAGAAGTTCTGTTTGTCTGGCAGGTTCCCAGCATGGTTTGGGAGACTGCGTTCTGCAGTCTGTTACACGCTGAATCTGTGATGCGGTTTGGCATGTTCATTATACGGCTGAATTGCCGTCACCGAAGTAGGTGGAGATCCATTCTTCTGGGAAGATGGGCTTGTCTTGGGCGGATGCCCGGGGAGTCTCGGCGGGTCAACTTTGCCGAGCGGATTCTTGGTCGGGATCAAACGCTTTTGCTATGCTTTACAAGTTTGATATCCTGATTGTTGGGGGCCTTTTTTTGTTTGCTCATTCGGTGCTGCAGAGTTGTCCGCACTCTCCCGCCCGTTTTGGAGCTTTGGTATAAACCCCATGGTCCTTTTGGAGTCCCCAGCATCCTCTAGGACGTATGAGAAAATAGGATTTTGGTACTTACCGGTAAATCCTTTTCTCCTAGTCCGTAGAGGATGCTGGGCGCCCGTCCCAGTGCGTACAGTGTCTGCAGTTATTGCTTTTGGTTACACCCTGGTGGTGTGTTTTCTTTGTCAGGCTGTTGCTACCGTTCTTCATGCCATGGCATGTGGGGTCTTAGTTTAACTTATGTGGACACACTGTTTGTGTTACATATTTTCTCAGCATGTGGCTGTGTTTTGTGCATGCCGTTGGCTGGTATTCTACTGAATGCCACGTTCTACGGTGTGTGGGAGGTGTGAGCTGGTATGACACTCACTGTTATAGCGATAAATTCTTTCCTCGAAATGTCCATCCCTCCTGGGCACAGTTTTCTGACTGAGGTCTGGAGGAGGGGCATAGAGGGAGGAGCCAGTTCACACCCAGTTTAAGTCTTTATAGTGTGCCCAGGCTCCTGCGGATCCATCTATACCCCATGGTCCTTTTGGAGTCCCCAGCATCCTCTACGGACTAGGAGAAAAGGATTTACCGGTAAGTACCAAAATCCTATTTTTAGTTTTGGGGTGTTTTTTTCATATTGTGACTAGGAACCCCAATTAGTGCACCACGTCCCCTCGCATGGCTTGCTCCGCTCGCCATGCTTCAGGCAAGGTGCCTCGCGCAGGTTACCATTCCCAATTGTAGTCCACGTGGATCGTAAAGTATAAAAAATTCAAACATTTAAGAAAAAAAAGTGAAAAACTCATGTCGACATTTTGAACTGTCGGCCTAATGCATGTCGACCAATAGCGGTCGACCTAATGACTGTCGACCTAAGTGGTGTTGACCTAATGACCGTATCCCTTTCTAATTAGATTTTGCATTTTTCGGTTGCACACATTTGTGAGAACTCACATTTACAGACTCGCACCTGGTTGGATAGAGCCCAAAGTATGAAGGTTTTGCTTTGGAAGTTAGTGAAAGCATACATCAAAAAGTATCTAAAAGCTCTGGAGCTACCTTAATCCAGTGCAGATAAGGGGCTTCTACAGTGACCATTTAGGGGAAAATTCAGTTGGGCGCGAGGTGTAGCTTAAAACAAAGACATTGTGCCCAAGTTTGGATAATCATAGGCCCGCTCCCAATACCCTTGCTATCCAATAAAAAAAAATGCATGCAGGGTTTTCAGCTCTTTCAGCGGTGTTCTCCCCTACATCTTTGCACCAGCAAGGGGGCTGATGGGAGGGGAGGTGGCTGGTGGGAGATGTAGTTCTTCCAGCTGTTGCCTCTGGGGGGAGGAGTGTTTCACACACATACATTACACTGCCAGAGCAAGTCCCAATGATTTTTCGTAATAAAACAATTTTGGGAAAATTCTGACTTTATCTGGAGGTGTGTAAAAAAAGACGCAATTACTAGTTTTCTCTAATTGAATAGGAAAACCCAGCAGCTGCAGGAAAAACACCACAAGGCAGGGGTTTTGGGTTTTCTTTATTTCACTTTTACTTGAATTCCCCACTTAGTGTGTCTGACCATTTTAAATATAGTCTCCTTATATTCATTGTAGGGTATTCTGAAACTTGTTGGAAAAAAAAAAAGACATTTTTAGAGGATATTTTTTTTAAGCAGAGTCCATACTGACCGGTATACAAGACAGACTCTTCTATCTAATGACTGTTATTCAGTACTGAATCCCATTACCTGGTTAATATTTGAAAGAGCACTACAGAGCTTATTGCCTGGTTGCTAGGATATACACTGCTCAAAAAAATAAAGGGAACACTAAAATAACACATCCCAGATCTGAATGAATGAAATGTTCTTATTAAATACTTTGTTCTTTACATAGTTGAATGTGCTGAAACAAAATCACTCAAAAATTATCAATGGAAATAAAATGTATTAACCCATGGAGGTCTGGATTTGGAGTCACCCTCAAAATTAAAGTGGAAAAACACACTACAGGCTGATCCAACTTTGATGTAATGTCCTTAAAACAAGTCAAAATGAGGCTCAGTAGTGTGTGTGGCCTCCACATGCCTGTATGACCTCCCTACAACCCACACAAGTGGCTCAGGTAGTGCAGCTCATCCAGGATGGCACATTAATGCGAGCTGTGGCAAGAAGGTTTGCGGTGTCTGTCAGCGTAGTGTCCAGAGCATGGAGACACTACCAGGAGACAGGCCAGTACATCAGGAGATGTGGAGGAGGCCGTAGGAGGGCAACAACCCAGCAGCAGGACCGCTACCTCCGCCTTTGTGCAAGGAGGAACAGGAGGAGCACTGCCAGAGCCCTGCAAAATGACCTCCAGCAAGCCACAAATGTGCATGTGTCTACACAAACGATCAGAAACAGACTCCATGAGGGTGGTATGAGGGCCCGACGTCCACAGGTGGGGGTTGTGCTTACAGCCCAACACCGTGCAGGACGTTTGACATTTGCCAGAGAACACCAAGATTGGCAAATTCGCCACTGGCGCCCTGTGCTCTTCACAGATGAAAGCAGGTTCTCACTGAGCACATGTGACAGAGTCTGGAGACGCCAAGGAGAACGTTCTGCTGTCTGCAACATCCTCCAGCATGACCGGTTTGGCAGTGGTCAGTAATGGTGTGGGGTGGCATTTCTTTGGGGGGCCGCACAGCCCTCCATGTGCTCGCCAGAGGTAGCCTGACTGCCATTAGGTACCGAGATGAGATCCTGAGACCCCTTGTGAGACCATATGCTGGTGCGGTTGGCCCTGGGTTCCTCCTAATGCAAGACAATGCTAGACCTCATGTGGCTGGAGTGTGTCAGCAGTTCCTGCAAGACGAAGGCATTGATGCTATGGACTGGCCCGCCCGTTCCTGAGACCTGAATCCAATTGAGCACATCTGGGACATCATGTCTCGCTCCATCCACCAACGTTACGTTGCACCACAGACTGTCAAGGAGTTGGCGGATGCTTTAGTCCAGGTCGGGGAGGAGATCCCTCAGGAGACCATCCGCCGCCTCATCAGGAGCATGCCCAGGCATTCTAGGGAGGTCATACAGGCACGTGGAGGCCACACACACTACTGAGCCTCATTTTGACTTGTTTTAAGGACATTACATAAAAGTTGGATCAGCATGTAGTGTGTTTTTCCACTTTAATTTTGAGGGTACTCCAAATCCAGACCTCCATGGGTTAATAAATTTGATTTCCATTGATAATTTTTGTGTGATTTTGTTGTCAGCACATTCAACTATGTAAAGAACAAAGTATTTAATAAGAATATTTCATTCATTCAAATCTAGAATGTGTTATTTTAGTGTTCCCTTTATTTTTTTGAGCAGTGTATATATAAGCTGGTCCAGTGCAGTATTATTGTTAGTAATAACCTCTGCATTGTATAACTGTGACTATATGTGTGTGCATTAGCTTGCTGAGTGGTTTCCATTTCGTGTCTCTCACTCAACTTGCTATCCCTATATTCTATAACCTGAGGGGGCTTGGTGCGTCAGGTTTTATAATTATATAGGATTTTCACAAGATATACTTTAATACGTATTTTTCTCTGTGATTTTAGTCACCATATCTCTCCTGTATCCCTGCTTGTGCTGACTACACTGCGCAGGGGTTTGGGCAAGAGGCATTGGGGGTCATTCCAAGTTGTTCGCTCGTTGCCGATTTTTGCTATATTGCGATTAGTCGCTTACTGCGCATGCGCAAGGTTCGCAGAGCGCATGCGCTTAGTTATTTTACACAAAAGTTAGGTATTTTACTCACGGCATAACAAGGATTTTTCATCGTTCTGGTGATCGTACTGTGATTGACAGGAAGTGGGTGTTTCTGGGAGGAAAATGGCCGTTTTCTGGGCGTGTGCAAAAAAACGCTGGCGTTTCTGGGAAAAACGCGGGAGTGTATGAAGAAACGGGGGAGTGTCTGGGCGAACGCTGGGTGTGTTTGTGACGTCAAACCAGGAACGAAACTGACTGAACTGATCGCTATGGCTGAGTAAGTCTGGAGATACTCAGAAACTGCTAAGAAATTTCTATTCGCAATTCTGCTAATCTTTCGTTCGCAATTCTGCTAAGCTAAGATACACTCCCAGAGGGCGACGGCTTAGCGTGTGCAATGCTGCTTAAAGCAGCTAGCGAGCGAACAACTCGGAATGAGGGCCATTGTTCTGCTGCCAATTGTACTGTGTTACCTGATACTGCAAATTATATCATGGCTGCTTCTGAAGGTAACGGTTCTGGGGATGAACACACTGCAGGTGTTGCTGAAGCCACAGATCCCTATGAGGAGACCATAGCAGCTGTGGGCTCTGGTTCTGGGGGCTCCTTGCCCCCCAGTGGGACTGTGGCAACGGGGGTGCATAATGACCCACCGTGGGCTACTTTCTCCACGCTTCTACATACGATAGTTACTAAACTAACACCCCCTATGGGACCTCATATGCCGGTGCAACTGTATGTGGTCCCTGCAGCTAACCCGCCGTGGGCGGATAATTTGTCTGCTCAATTGAAGATGTTGAACCAGTCCTTGACTACTAAAAAGTCTGACCCTCGCTCGCCTAAGACCAAGGGGTCCTCTAAGCGAGCTCTTATCTCCTCACAATCCACTGCTGTCACTGACACCTCGTCTGATGAAGATGGTGCTTACACTGACCCCACAGATTCTGACACAGATACTGCTGAGAGGGAGGGTAGTTCACATGGGGATGTTCCTGATTTTTTGGAGGCTATTAAGTTGAGTTTACAGATTACGGATGATCCCGAGCCATCCGCCCCTCCTAAGAAACCAGATAGGTTCAAGCGTCAGAAGGTGGTTAAACAAGTTTTACCTCACTCTGACCACTTAGTGGATACACGTCAGGAACCCTGGGGAAACCCGGGAAAGAAGTTTGTGCATCAAAAGAAGATGCTGGCTTGCTATCCTCTCGCGCCAGAGCTGTCTAAAAATTGGGAAACGCCTCCTCCAGTAGACTCACATGTGGCTAGGATGGTGGTTTCCTCAGCTCTACCTGTCACTACCGTCACGTCTCTAAAAGAGCCTATGGATAAACGTGTTGAGGGTTGTCTAAAAGCGATTTACACCCTCACGGGCGCTGCACAAAGGCCCACTATTGCAGCAACATGGGCTGCACAGGCTATTGAAGCATGGGCCCTAGAGTTAGAAGCTGAAATCTCTTCTGACCATGCTAGACAATGCTTGTCATATATTGTCACAGCTTCTCACTATATTAAAGAGGCGGCTTCTAATGCCGGTATCCTAGCAGCCAAGGCCTCTACTACATCAGTCCTGGCTCGCCGGATATTGTGGCTGAGATCCTGGTTTGTGGATCTGGATTCTAGAAAAACCCTGGAGGTACTCCCTTTCAAGAGAGATATTCTGTTTGGGGAGGACTTAAATAAGATAGTGGCTGACTTGGCTACTGCCAAAACTGCCTGTCTGCTAAGTACCGCTCCTTCTGTGTAAAGGTACGTCCTTTAGTCCTTCAGGTAAAGCAAAAGGTCAGGCGTACAACAAGCAGGCCCGCACTTCCAAACCTGGTAAGCCGAAGCCCAAAAGAGCCTGGACTGCCCGTCAGCCAGCTTCCAAGACCGATAAGCCTGCCGCATGACGGGGCGGGCCTCCCCTGGGGGATCCCAGGGTGGGGGGCCGGCTTCTAGGGTATACCCAGGAATGGTTGAAGACCACTTCAGATGCCTGGGTACGGGAAGTCGTCACTCGAGGTTACGCCATAGCCTTCAAAAACCGACCCCCTCATCGATTTTGCTGGACAGACGTCCCGTTGGACCAGACTAAGGCAAACACTCTACATTCGGTGGTACAGATGCTCCTGGATACAGGAGTCGTAGTACAGGTGCCTCTTGCTCAGAGGGGCCGGGGGTACTATTCTCCGCTGTTTCTGGTCCCGAAACCGAATGGGTCCTCCAGGCCCATTCTCAACCTCAGGGCATTGAACAGGTTTGTGAAAGTTTCCAAGTTCCGTATGGAAACCCTTCGCTCTATAGTTCTGGCCTTGGAACCTGGGGACTACATGGTCTCCCTGGACATACAGGATGCTTACCTGCATATTCCTATAGCAGTGTCACATCAGCAATACCTGAGGTTTGCGATTGGCAACCTCCATTACCAGTTTCGGGCGTTACCTTTTGGTATAACTACGGCACCGCGAGTCTTCACCAAAGTTATGGCGGTGATGATGGTGGTACTCCGCCGTCAAGGGATCAGGGTACTGCCGTATCTGGACGACTTGTTAATCCTGGCAAATTCCCCAGAACTTCTCCTACGTCATCTGGATATGACTGTCCGGTTTCTACAAGCCCACGGGTGGCTCATCAACTGGAAGAAATCCTCCCTGGTCCCTGCTCAGAGCATGGTGCACCTGGGAGCGCTATTGGACACTCACAACCAGCGGTTGTTCTTGTCTCAGGAGAAAGTCCTGAAGCTTCAGGACAGGATTCGTTGCTTCCTTTCTCGTCCGCAAGTGTCGATACATTCGGCGATGCAGGTGTTGGGCCTCATGGTATCAGCATTCGACATGGTGGAGTATGCTCATTTCCATTCTCGCCCCCTCCAGAGGCTGATTCTAGCCAAGTGGGACGTCCTACCTCACCGGATCAGGTCTCACGTGATCTCATTGACTCCGGAGGTCCGTCTGTCGCTGTACTGGTGGCTCCAGGACCAACGATTGTGCAGGGGCCGTCCCTTCTGGATATCCGACAGGGTCCTGTTGACGACAGATGCCAGTCTCAGAGATTGGGGAGCGGTGATGTAGCAACACTCCCTTCAGGGTCGGTGGACCAAGGAGGAATCTCTCCTCTCGATCAACATTCTGTAATTGCGGGCAGTCTTCAATGCGTTGACCCTGGCCCAGCAGTTAATTCAGAACCGTCCTGTTCAAGTACAGTCGGACAACGCCACCACAGTGGCTTACATAAACCATCAGGGCGGCACTCGAAGCCGTTTGGCAATGAAGGAAGTCTCACGGATTCTACATTGGGCGGAACGCCATCTACCGGCCATATCGACAATATTCATTCTGGAAGTCCTGAATTGGGAAGCGAACTTTCTCAGTCATCAGGACGTACATGCCAGAGAGTGGGGCCTCCATCCAGAAGTGTTTCAACTCCTAGTGGAAAAGTGGGGCCTTCCAGACGTGGATCTGATGGCGTCTCAACACAATCACAAGGTTCCGGTCTTCGGAGCAAGGACACGGGGTCCTTAAGCAGCATTCATGGATGCGCTGGCGGTGCCGTGGAGGTTTCGGCTGCCGTACGTGTTCCCTCCGGTGTCACTCCTGCCCAGGGTAATTCGGAAGTTCAAGCAAGAAAGAGGAATTCTGCTTCTCATAGCTCCAGCATGGCCCAGGGGGCACTGGTTCTCAGACCTGCAGGGCCTATCGTCAGAGCGTCCAATTCTACTTCAGGACCTAGCCCGGCTGTCTTTGACGGCGTGGCTTTTGAAGCTTCCGTCTTAAGGGCTAAAGGGTTTTCTGAGGCGGTCATTCAAACTATGTTGCGGGCCCGGAAACCGGCTTCTGCTCGGATTTACTATAGGGTCTGGCATTCTTACTTTGGTGCGCATCTAACAATTATGACGCTTCCAAGTTTAGTATAGCCAAGTTGTTGGCCTTTCTTCAGCAGGGCCTGGATTTAGGCCTGCGTCTGCCCTCCCTCAATGTTAAAATATCTGCCTTGTCGGTGTTTGTTTCAGAGAAAGATTGCGACCTTACCTGATGTGCATACCTTTACTCAGGGTGTGTTGTGTATCCAACCTCCCTATGTCCCGCTTGTGGCTCCTTGGGACTTGTCGTGGTTTTGGAGGTGTTACAAGAGTCTCCGTTTGAACCTCTTGGTTCAGCTGATCTTAAGTGGCTTTCCCTTAAGGTGGTGTTTCTGCTGGCTATTGCTTCAGCTAGAAGAGTGTCGGATTTGGGTGCCTTGTCTTGTAGTTCCTCATATCTGATATTTCACCGTGGCCGGGCGGTTCTTAGGACTCGTCCCGGATACTTACCTAAGGCATACTTATCTACATTGTAAGTCTCCTCTCCGGGAGAAGCCCGGAGAGGAGACGCTGCAGGTGTCTTCGGGGGGCGGGGGCGGACTGTGACATCACTAAGCCCCGCCCCGCCTTGGGAAATGCCGCGATTTGCGGGTCCGCGGGAAGGGTGCGGAGCTAAAATGACGCGATTTGCGTCATTTTAACCCCTTCTCCACCCGACGGACCCGCGAATGCGGGAGGTTATCTCTCCATCCTGCTCGCATCACTAGGGTGCGAGCAGGATGCGGGAGACCTGCCCACTCTTCCGGGGGTGCGGGGGGCTACCCCAAAAAATGGGAGCCTCCCGCAGCTTCCGGGAGAGTAGGTAAGTATGACCTAAGGTGGTTTCTTCGTTCCACCTTAACCAGGAGATTGTGGTTCCGGCACTTGTTTCTCCTGATCTGTCTCCCAAAGAGCGGTCTTTGGATGTGGTACGGGCTCTCCGTATCTATGTGAAGAGAACTGCTTCTATTAGGATGCTTCCTTTGGACGCCGGGTTCTTGTGCCCGCTACAGTGCGTCCCCTCCCATAAGGAACTGCTTTAGGACATCCCCTATGTCTTTCCTTGTGGAGCCCAGTGTACCCCGCAGCAGAAAATTAGTTTTATGGTACGAACTTACCTTTGTTAAAACTCTTTCTGCGAGGTACACTGTGCTCCACAAGGCGCCCACCCTGACGCACTTAGCTTCTTTGGGTTGGTATGGCATTAGCCGCTGACACTTCTCCTGTCGTGAGAGTGTGGTGTATGTGGCTACTAACCGTTGTCGTCTCTTTTCCTGCTACTGCATTGGGCTGGTAACTAAAAACTGAGCTCCTGTGCAGGGAGGCGGGGTTATAGAGGAGGCGGCGCTATGCAATCTGGGAACAGTCCAAGCTTTTGAGCCTGTTGGTGACTCGGATCAAGATCCTACTCTACACCCCCCTATGTCTATCCTTATGGAGCCCAGTGTACCTCACAGAAAGAGTTTTAACAAAGGTAAGTTCTTACCTTAAAACTCGTTTTTGTCCTCTGATTTGTGTAGCCCACAGTATGTACAGGGTGTATTTAACCCATGTAACTCACCTATACAACTGGATGCATTTAATAATTAGCTAATACATGGGACATTTTATGTTCTCAGTATAAGACCTCTAGACCAGGGGTTCTCAAACTAGTCCTCAAGTACCACCAGCAGTTAATTTTTTGTGGATTTCTTTAATCAATTAACAGGTGAGTTAATCTTGCTAGATTAATATTTATCGTATTTGCTTCCACAGAGAGAAATCCTCAAACATGACCTGTTGGGGGTACTTGAGGGTGAAGTTGAGAAGCACTGTCCTACACCATGTCTCTGGGCAGAATCATATATTTGATGTCCATAAGATATGTGTAGCAATTCTCTTTTTGAACACATGAACCTAACATTTTAATATATTCATACAGAAGGTGGCTTTGATAAGCATCTTATAAGATTTGAATTTTGTACTTTCAACTCTGCTGCAGCTGACATGACAAACTTGGTTATTTTTTTTTATTTTAGCTTTATTACCTGTATATATCTGGTTGTTTTAGCACGTGTGATACAGTAGCTAGTTATCACTTAGCTCAGACAAGAAAGGCCAAAAGTACAAAAATACATTTATTGCTTCAACTGTAAGTAAAAGGATAATTACCCACGATAACAGAAACAGAGATGCTGTTTATTTAAAGCAGACGACTAGGTTGTAGTTTATCAAGAACCCCAAAAGAGTTGTCAAACTGTGTCATTTACTGTACTTCCAAATACCAATACTAATACATACTTTCATGTATTCAATACTTGAATCTGCTAAACCTATATGTCATCTCCAGTTCATCTTAGACTCTGCAGGTTGCTGTAATTGTCAGCATTACTGCCCAACAGCACTGAGGTCTTAGGTTCAATTCCCACCAAGGTATGGTGTGGAGTTTGTATGTTCTCGCCGTGTTTGCATGGGGGTGCTTCGGTTCCACCCACAATTCAAAAACATACTAATTGGATTCTGTTGAAAAAATTAACTTAGTGTGTGTACATGTAGTAGGGAATATAGATTGTAAGCTCCACTGATGGATGGAATTGTACAAACACAAGGGAAAGCCTGCACAATTAATCATTCATACATTGTGGGTACTGATAGTGAGCAGACCATTAGGATTCAGGAGGTGGTTGTTAGATAGGCAGTTAAAATGTTGACCAGCAATAGATCGACAGGTTCGTTTTAGGGTTTTTCTTCATGTTTTTACAACTTTTGCTGCATTTACTATGTCACAAACTATTACCTTTAGCAACCTTGTAATGAGCGGAGCGAGCCACCGAGCCCAGAGTGTGGAGAGCGATGCTAAACCCTCGAGGGGAGCGCATTTCACAAATGTTCTGTAGCACACCCTGGGATTTCCCTGCCAGTATTGTGACCATCAGTATATCGTACTCAACATCATTTAACCCTATTTAGCAGGTTAAGCTGTATGACGTCTTAATAATGATATTGGTAACACATTTGTAGATATAGTCAATTATAAATAATAATGGGCGTCTGTTCTTCTGAGTACCATATTATTATTTTATTGCAACATGATTGTTGCTTGTGTAAGTGTGATGAAGATGCATATCTGAGCACAGACTTTGGTATGTTGTGTCATTATAGGCAGCACAGGTGGTGTAATAAACCCTAGCATTACTGGATTATGGGGGTAATTCCAAGTTGATCGCAGCAGGAAATTTTTTAGCAGTTGGGCAAAACCATGTGCACTGCAGGGGAGGCAGATATAACATGTGCAGAGAGAGTTAGATTTGGGTGTGGTATGTTCAATCTGCAATCTAATTTGCAGTGTAATAATAAAGCAGCCAGTATTTACCCTGCACAGAAACAAAATAACCCACCCAAATCTAACTCTCTCTGCAAATGTTATATCTGCCCCCCCCCTGCAGTGCACATGGTTTTGCCCAACTGCTAAAAAATTTCCTGCTGCGATCAACTTGGAATTACCCCATATATCACTAAGGTCATGGGTTTGATCACAACTATGGCCCTACGCAGGCTTGGACTGGTCCACAGGGGTACAGGGGAAACCACCGGTGGGCCCCACTGCCTGGGGGCCCACCTCCTGCTCTAAGGATCAGGTTCTAGACTGTGCACTTGAATTATACATCATACATATGTTACCTTATATTGGACTATGGTGTATTTTCTACAGTTCATTGCTGTTATTAATCTGGTACATTATCATGCATGCAGCAGCTGAATTTACTTTATATATTTATGAAGGGACCCAAAAGTTGCACTCTCTAATGGTTAGTCAAACCAATGAGGTGGCAGGGCACACACCCCTCTGCAGACTGGCCACACCCCTTAACATGGGCCCCTACCACTGCATTCCCCCGGTGGGCCCTACAAGCCCCAGTCCGACACTGGCCCTACGTGTGTGGAGTTTGTATATTCTCATTGTGCTTGTGTGAGTTTGCTCTGGATACTCCAGTGTCCTCCCACAATCCAAAAATAGGTTGGTAGGATAAATGCTCCTGGCAAAAATTAACCCTAGTGTGTATATGGGTGTACATCTGGTAGTAAATATACTGGAGAGTGTAAGCTCCACCGGGGTAGGGACGGATGGGAATGATCACATATCTGTAAAGCACTGCAGAAAATGTGTGCGCTCTATAAATAACTGGGGTTGGGGGAAATTCCCGGCAATTCTGTCCAGCTACATCAGCTGTTTTTTTTCCCCCGGAGTCGCACCCTAGACTGCTGTGCAACCAGCATTCTGGAGCGCATGCGCCAGGGATCAAAGTGCAAGGAGGGGAACTTAGGGGGCAGCATCTATAGTGCGCACGCAACCCTGAAGGATGTGACTGCAAGGTGATTGACAGCGGTATCCGTTCACAGGGTCGACCATGTTATGGTCGACAGTCATTAGGTCGACCACTATTGGTCGACATTGACATGGTCGACATTGACGCATGGTCGACACGTGAAAAGGTCGACATGATTTTTTTTACTTTTTTTCTTTTGGGGAACTTTTCCATACTTTACGATCCACATGGACTACGATTGGAACGGTAATCTGTGCCGAGCGAAGCAGTAGCGGAGCGAAGGCACCATGCCCGAAGCATGGCGAGCGAAGCAGTGCACTAATTTGGGTTTCCAGTCACTTTACGCAAAAAACGACACCAAAAAAAGTTAAAAAACTCATGTCGACCTTTTCATGTGTCGACCTTTTCATGTGTCGACCATTTTCATGTGTCGACCATGTGTCCATGTCGACCATGTCAATGTCGACCAATAGTGGTCGACCTAATGACGGTCGACCATAACATGGTCGACCATTCATACCGCAACCATTGACAGCGCAGGAGTCATCTTATCAATGCGTTTGCAATTAAATTGCGAACGCATCATGTGGCGGCGTCACACACATGCTGGGCGGCCTTGCCCTGTGCTGGGCGGCCCCCAGTATGTGAGTAGATCTTGCTGCAGATGCGAGATCTGTTTCCATCACTGAATATCCCCCTTAATCAGCCCCCCTGCAGAGACCAGCTGTAGCAGGGGGGACTGATCATCACTCCCCCCCCCTGACATGTGCTCTGCCTGTAGGAAAGGGAGTGTGTATGCTCATGGGGGTGGGGGTTAAATAATAAAAAAAAAGAAAAAACTTTACTGGTCACAGGGTAAGCAGAGGAGGGTCTTTTTCACATGGGGTGGTTTATAAAATATGGCTATTTTAACTACTAAGGAGAGGTGTGTGTGTGTGTGTGTGTGTGTGTGTGTGTGTGTGTGTGTGTGTGTGTGTGTTAATATTTATGACCACTGGGGGGTCCACTGCCAATGGGGGGGAGGGAAGTTTTTTTTTATAATGGGGGCCTATGAACTGGGGTTGTGCAAAATACCCCCAAGATAATATATATATATATTTTTTTTTTCTATCATTTTTTCAATTTATTATTCAAAATACCTTTTAAGCTTTATTAAATAAAATAAAAAAAGAAGTACAACTTCTGAGCAGTTTTATGAAGAAAATTAAAGACAGGTGGTTATACCAAGCCTGGACATCCTGTGACTCTTCAGGTGATGTGAAACTACAAGTTCCAGAATACCCTGGCAGCTATCATTTGTCTGACAAAGCATGCTGTGGTTTGTACTGTAGATTGACAGCATCTGTAGAGCTGCAAGTTCTTAACTACAGTATGAATTAAACTATTGTTATACAAAATATTTCTACATGTTTTATACCTCTTGAGAACTAGTTCTTCTTTCTATGTCCAGTTTGTATATACTCAAATCAATATTTATATGCAATATTTACTACAGGAAGCATTAAAGCACATCACTTTACCTGTGTCTCCAGACATTTCTCAGCTACTACACACATGTAGCTTTCCATCTCTGCGCAATGTGCCACTCTGTGCAGCGGAACCGCCTGCAGCCCACCGGAGAGCCCTCTCTCCAATAGGACAGCCCCTTTGTAGTAAATAGGCCAACACCATCTGAAGATGGCATTTGTCCAATAAAAAAACTATAAGGTGGCTGGGGCTGGCGCACGGAAAGTAGGAGGTACATCTAAGAAGTGATAGTTAATTCTGTCCTTAATCATATGGAAACAGCAGTTTTGCATATTTTAAGGGAAGAATTTATTAATAAGTGTGAACATCAAAAAGCTATACAGTAAGAAGACACATATCAGGCACTGAAATCTGGCCACAATAAGACATAAAACAAAAGAGATTAATGTAATTCAGTGAGGAATTTTAGTGCAATGTTAATGCAGCATTTTTTTTTTTAAATGTGATCAAAAAAGGTTCTGAGACATGGGCTAAATGTAATAGCCTGCGAGAAGCAGGAAGTGCAGGATTTTGTGCGACTGTGGACAGATTTTTTTAAGTGCCAATCATTTGCACGGCAAAACCAACCTTGTTATGCCATGTAAATGATTGCCACTTTAAAAATCTGTCCAGATTCACACAAAGTCTGCACTTCCTGCTTCTCGCAGGCTGTTACATTTAGCCCATGGTAGTGAGAGCAAGTGATCTTTGTATTCAGTTGTGTATATGTTTTTCGGGGTATCCGGACTCCAGGTCGACAGCAAAAAGGTCGACACACCTTAGGTCGACGCCAATTGGTCGACATGGGCAAAGGGTCGACAGGAACAAGGACGACATGGAGAAAGGTCGACATTAGTTTTTCAGGATTTTTTTCTTTTTTGGAACCTTTTCATACTTAACGATCCACGTGGACTACGATTGGAACGGTAATCTGTGCCGAGCGAAGCGGTAGTGGAGCGAAGGCACCATGCCCGAAGCATGGCGAGCGAAGCGGTGCACTAATTGGGGTTCCCGGTCACTCTACGAAGAAAACGACACAAAAACCCCCACAAAAAACTCATGTTGACCTTTTGTCCATGTCGACCTTGTTCCTGTCGACCTTTTGTCCATGTCGACCTTTTGTCCATGTCGACCTAAGGTGTGTCGACCAATTGGCGTCGACCTTTTTGCTGTCGACCCTCAGTCCCAGACCCGTTTTTCGGTGGGATTTAAATCCACAGGTGGCCGTTAAATAGGGTTGTGGTGCAGAGAGGAAGGTTAGTTGGGATGTGCTGGAACAGAGTGATTTTTGGACATGTCCACCATATGTGATAAAAGTGCCAATCTGACCACATGTGTTCCAACATATGATGGAGATGGAGGTTTTGGACTCATTCAGTTACAAAGTGTCATCTAATGAGTACTTTAAAGGATTTTATTTGATAGCCACGCTGATGGAACACTTAAAAAGATCGACTTACCTAGACAAATCATGTGTTTATTTGTGTGGAGACTCAGGAAATACAGCTTTTATTATGGGGTGTTAGATGCAGTATCTCTCTAAGAGCGAGTGATGTCTGGGTGGAATGGACGGGAGGAGCAAACAAATTAATCTGTGTCAAACTTTTGGTTCTAAGATCTTCTTACCACAGCGTGCTCCACGGGGAGCACCTGTTTAACTCAGTCCTTTAATCAAATTGGTGATTAAATCCTTTAGGTTCTTGGCGTGTGTGTTCTGACACAAAGGCCAATGGGCTGGAAAAAATATATATATGTAATGATTAAATCTGGCTGTGTTGCTTTAAAAGTCAAATATAGATTTTCCAGTGGAAATGTCTCTAGTCCTGACCGGACTGTGTGGGCTTTAAAAATCTGTCTTTAGTAATTAGATTCATATAGTTGCAGAGGACGGCGTCCCATACCTCACGCGAACACGACCAACCCAGCGAGCGGCGCAGGCACACGGGGAGATCCCTAACAGGACGAACCGGAGAGCGGGTGCGCGAGCTGAGGGACGAGTCTGTCCGGAGCCGCCAGGAGGTTCCCGCTGCCCCCCGCACCTGTACATCTTACAAGTACGGCCGCAACGATAGTGCACGAATACCTGACTTCCACACGCAGAGGTACGGGACGCCGTCCTCTGCAACTATATGAATCTAATTACTAAAGACAGATTTTTAAAGCCCACACAGTCCGGTCAGGACTAGACATTTCCACTGGAAAATCTATATTTGACTTTTAAAGCAACACAGCCAGATTTAATCATTACATATATATATTTTTTCCAGCCCATTGGCCTTTGTGTCAGAACACACACGCCAAGAACCTAAAGGGTTTAATCACCAATTTGAGTGATTAAAGGACTGAGTTAAACAGGTGCTCCCCGTGGAGCACACATTGTGATTACCACCTTTTTCATGGTCCACAATATTATCTGCACTGTTTCATTATATTGAGTGTCATATTTGATACATGTGAAAGTAAAACACACCTTTATATTAGTATCCATTTGCATCATTTCACGAGTACTCAAACTGTAGGGGATGAGCGCAGTCAGGTGAAAACCAGATATCCATATTGAACCAAAGGGCAAGGACACCCTTTTGACTAGCACAGGCCTGGCCAACCTGTGGCTCTCCAGATGTAGTGAAACTACACATCCCAGCATGCCCTGCCACAGTTTTAGCATTCCCTAATAGCAAAACTGTGACAAGGCATGATGGGACTTGTAGTTTTACAACAGCTGGAGAGCCACAGGTTGGCCAGGCCTGGACTAGCAGCACATCCCATACAGTAAAACCACCCCAGTGCGCAGATTACCTCCCTTTTTGTTAAACTTCTTACCACAGCCACCGCTGCTGATTTACTGACTAGCGTGTCTCTGCTGGGCAGTCATCTTAGGATGTTCCTGTTTGTTACAACTTCAAAGTAGTGTTCCTACGATTCAGGCTGCATTGGTGCCATCGTAATGCCTGAGGTCAACTGACTCTATTGCAACCAGTCACAGAGACTTCTCACATGACTCCAGTAGCCAATACCAGTGCAGTGAGCCCTCTATAACCATTCCCCGGCAGCAACTCATTGCCAGTTCAGAGTGATTCTCTGATTTACTACTTACTTTGTTCCAGTTCATCTTTAGTTATCTACAGAGTGCTCCTAGTCACTATTTGCATCTAGGGGCCTAATTCAGACCTGATTGCAGCAGCAAAATTGTTAGGTAATGCGCAAAACCATGTGCACTGTATGGGGGGGGGGCGCAGATATAACATGTGCAGAGAGAGTTAGATTTGGGTGGCGTGTGTTCAAATGGAATTATAAATTGCAGTGTAAAAATAAAGCAGCCAGTATTTACCCTGCACAGAAACAATATAAGCCACCCAAATATAACTGTCTCTGCACATGTTATATCTGCCCCCCCCCCCCTCCCCCTGCAGTGCACATGGTTTTGCCCATTAGCTAACAAATTTGCTGCTGCGATCAGGTCTGAATTAGGCCCTAAGTCCTGTGTTCAACCTTCTCTAGTCCCCCCTGCTGTAATTCACTCTCATCTCTTACAACAGGATGCTATCTGCAATACAACCAGAACTAACAGCTACAGTCTGCTATTCACCATAGCCCCCTGCATTCAGTCTGGTGCTCAGTCTCTCATTACACTAGTGTGCTTCTCTGTTTCAGCCTGCATACTTTCCTGCAATACCTCAGGCTGCATATTCCTGCATGCATTCTCGTCAATTCCATAATACTGCTTACTGATTCAACTTCTACTTTACTATGTGCAGTCTCAATCTCTGCATGTATTATTCATTACAGCCTAGCTATCCGTATTGCTTTAACTACAACTTGTTCATCTTCGTGCAGTTCCTGTCTCAGCTAGGAGGGTTCTGTATTCAAGATCTATATAAAGTGTAGAGGGCACATATGGCTGGTGTGTAATAATATTTGAACTTCTACATCGTGTTCGTGAGACCATAACATAGAGCACTAGATACAGTGTGTGTGTGTGTGTGTGTGTGTGTGTGTGTGTGTGTGTGTGTGTGTGTGTGTGTGTGTGTGTGTGTGTGTGTGTGTGATATTCTAAGTCAGTAGTGTTACCATTCTTGAGTAACACCATACTTGCCTACCTGACCCTCTCCATGAGGGAGAAAATGCTCTGTTCCTGGACTTTCCTGGTAATGTATGATTGCCATCACCTGTGGTGAAACGCCTTTCTTATCAATTAACTAGCTCACCACAGGTGATGGCAATCATACATTACCAGGAAAGTCCAGGAACAGAGCATTTTCTCCCTCATGGAGAGGGTCAGGTAGGCAAGTATGAGTAACACACCAATGCCTTCCCTAGTATTATTGTGTCCTACTCATCTTAGCTGTCCTGAAGGTAGACCTGATGAAGGAGTGATGTCATTGATTTAACTAGTTTAATTTACTCTATTTTCAACCAGTCATACCAGTGGTCCCAGTTCTGTGCCTGCAAGTACAGTAATACAGAATCTGACAATTTGGAGGTACCGATAATACATGTGACTTGAGTTCCTGGGTATTTGCAATATAACCATCCTTTTTCCCTATAACTCATAGTCCACAGACTATCTACTCCATGGTAGCTGATCCTACCCTCATCCTGTCTCCCACACACCCTCTTTCCACCTTTTTCACTCCTTTTTTATTGTTTCTATTCAGTTATTGTTTTGTTTTTTCCTGCAAAGTTCAGAAAATAATATCATCACTAATTAATGAAGGTGCTGATGTATATTTGAGATGCTTGGCGGTTGAGCCCTGCGTGTTCGCCTACTAATATGCATGACTAATGTGGTCCTGAATCAGATGATTCTTTCTCACTTTGCTTCTGTTTTTTGTTTTTCTTATTGGTTAGTTTAAGGGCGAAAATATAAAAGTTAATGGGGATTTATGTATTTGGTTACGGATCTTGCAGACCCAAATGGTCCGAGCAATAGGAAATCTTGTATATTCCCTCATGGACATGGCCTGTTATTCCACTGCTGTAAACTTCTCTCAAAAATGAGGTTCTGATTCGAGTTAATTGATTTACTTTTTGTGATATGACGATGCTCTGCAATGTCTGTACCTTATTCTCCAGACTACTGAATAAAAATTACTTTATTAAAAAAAAAATGAATGAAGGTGCACAATCATATAGGTAAGATGGAACACAATTATTTGCTCTCAATCAAGGCACATATCAGGGTGCTAGTTTGATTATACACCAATATGTATTGTGTTTAAAAAATCGTTATTAAAATTAATTCAATAAAAAAAATGTATTACATATAAACATAAGCAACAAGTGAGAATTTAATAGCACTATATGTCTCCACAGAAATTAAGTACCAATTAGTAATTAACTGATTGCTGCTTTAGTTCAGGCAGGTGTTCGTTTAGCATGCACATGCAGTCTATTAGTAAGCTTGGTAAAATTAGAAACAGGCACTTGGTATGTTTATACTTCACCCACTCAATATGTATGCCTCCTGTTATGGATGGTATGCCAAACCTTCTCTTAAATATTAATAAATAATTACATTTATAAACAGTTGTTATAATCATCTTTTAATCTAGCGCCCACTTTTCTATATATTTTACTACATATTTGCTAAAATAATATCAGCCTGGGAGACGCACACAAACAAGTGCCTCCCTCCCCCCTGCTTTTTCTGCCAGCTCATGCAATGTATAATGGGCATCACAATGTTGGAGGAGTGGTTTGCTTAATGAGAGCATTGAGTGACGGAGGGGGGGGGGGGGGGTAAGTATGTTGGTACCATGTCACCAGAAGAAAAACAACGAAATCAATCCATAAAAACAACGATAACTACTCTAAAGGACTGAAGCGGTAAGTTCACTCTATAACATAGATCTAAAATCGATATAGACCGTTGCTAGGCAACCTAAAACAGTGCTAAAACAGCAGTCACTAGTACCACCTATGGTAACTATAATTATAACACATACAGTATATATTAGCAAATATCACTATATAGCCCAGCCCATAACAAAAGATGAAAAATAAAAATGAAATTTGTATGCAAAAATCCCCCAAAAACAAATGAATAAAAAAAACACTCAGGGCAGGATGCATCAAGGGTCACATTTTGCATGTGATGCATCCCGCCTTTCATCTCAAGCCTTGCAATGTTTAGTAATGCCATATGCTTGAAAAAAAAAAACATAATAGACGGCTTGCAACAAAAGCTGTCCTTCGCTATATTTATTTATGATCCGGGAGTCCTGTGCATGCCTTAGACAACACACACACACTTGCTAGGAGACACTGGAAAGGATCTGATTGTATCCCTTTTAGTGCATGTGACAAAAAAAGCCCATAGGCTTCTATTAGGCAACACCATCTTTTACATACATTCCGAAGCTTGGTGTATGTGAGAAATTCGGCCAAACCTAAAAAAAAAAAATGCATTTTCGGAAGTTTGACCACATTACCTTTGATGCCTCCCACTTAGAGTTGCCACCTCATCCCTTTAATTCTGGACACATATTAATTACACAGGTTCTGTGGCTGATTAAAAACCAGGTGACATGGAGTCTTGAAGTCAGACAGCCACAGAACCTGTGTAATTAATGTGTCTAGAATTAAAGGGATGAGGCGGCAACCCTAGTCCCACCCCCAGTCAGTATACAGAACCTAACTGAGAAAAATGTATATTACAAAATAAATGAAAAGATATTCAAGATCACATGATACTATTATAGTAACAACCTGAAGCAATAATGGAGTCCTATTCATAAGCCCAAATATTATGCTAACACACCAAAAAAATAAAAAATAAATTTATATATGTGTGTGTGTGTGTGTGTGTGTGTGTGTGTGTGTGTGTGTGTGTGTGTGTGTGTGCGCGCGCGTGTGTATAGTTAGAAAAATAGGAGGAGCACAATGAAAAAAATCAAATATATGTGCACGTGGGCGCCGTTATAAACAAAGATGCAGTGATACAGTGTACAAATATAAAATTTCTTTTTAATCACACTGATAAAAATATACACATAAAAACTTATATTTACAGCAGAAGAATTGCACTGATCCCAGATTTAATAAGAGTTCTCACCCTCCAAAGATGCTGCGGTGGGCAACTGCTTAGTAAGCAAAAGAAGTCCCGGGTTTAGCAACACGGCACCACTGCAGTAGGCTTTTTCTTTGAAGGAGAGTAGGGTTTTCAGCATCAAATTCCTTAAGAAAAAACGTCCATGTCGTCCAATCTGGGATCAGTGCAATTCTTCTGCTCTAAATATATGTTTTTATGTGTATATTTTTATCAGTGTGATTAAAAAAAAAAATTGTATTTGTACACTGTATCACTGCATCTTTGTTTATAAGGGCGCCCATGTGCACATATATTACATTTTTTTCTATATTTACAATATCACAAAAAGCGTATTAGACAGACAGCATGTGGTATCTCACGCTGGGACCGTTCAGCTCAGTCTCCGTTCGCAATGCTCTCCATGCTGTCAGCCCTGTCTCCCAGACTCCAGATGCTCCCGCACCACGTCAGCATCCTCCGCAGTAACCAAGCCCAGACACGTTTCATCCTATTGGACACCAGGGTGCAGGCCGCACGCCCCTTGTGATGCCACTGTTTTTACCACCTCATGTTATTACGCCTGCCTCTTCTTGCTCGCAGCTGTTCTCTGGTCTCTATGTTCTGGTGCACAGACTGAGTGCTCAGATCCACACACATAGCAGATTTGACAGTAAAAGCTGCTGCCTCTCTGGTCTCTATGTTCTGGTGCACAGACTGAGTGCTCAGATCCACACACATAGCAGATTTGACAGTAAAAGCTGCTGCCTCTGGGCATGCACAGCAACTCCCCCTTATTATATTGCATATAGTAAATCTCATTATGTAATACTGCTGAAGTGGCCATGATAGGAGACTATGACCAGAAGAAGGAGGTTCTGGGCAACTGCATCCCCTCCCCCCCCCTTCTTTATTTTTTTGTAACCTATGAAGTGGCTGCTCGCTGGGTTTGGCTCAGCACACCAAGTGTATCCTACTTGCTGGGTTTAGCCCGGCTCTCTACTCTCTAGCATCCCAAGTGTATCCTGTTCACTGAGCTTCAGCCCAACTCACCAGTTATTCAAGTGCATCTTGCTCACAGGGTCCAGCCTAGTTCACAGCATTCAGTCCAGTTACCATAGACTGTTCCTGTTTTATCTCAGCTAGCATCCAGAGACTTTTTCCTTACCTGTCACGTTCTAACCAGATCCCTAGTACCTTATGCACAGGACATACAATAAGCCCAAGCTTTCTGCATCTAGTGGCGGCAGAGTCCAACCCGCATCCACAAGAACCCTCAACCATGACACTCTAAAGTTGACTGATAATTCATTCACCAATACTTAAACAGAAAAATGTGATGGAATAATTTCTGCTGAGCAGGAGAACAGCAATTATAATGCAAGTGGTCCCCCAAAACGGCAATTCAAAAAGCCCAGGAGGTTCTTTGATGAAAAAGTTTACAGTAAATCTTCATTAAGGTAACTTTTCATCAAGTTTCAGTTTATTAATAAGGAAATTCATGTTTCACCAATATACAAGCAACAGAGTGCATAAAAGCAAAATGTTCATAAGCATATCATCTCACAGCACATGCGATAAAGGGACCTTTGTGATTGTGCTTGCAGTGAGGACTTTGTCACAGATTGGTTGACAGATATGGACCGTGTAGTGACAAAAATGCAGAAATGTCATGGTCATTAGTGGGGGTGTGTATCTACATTCAGCTAAAATCATATATGCAGAAAAATATAGCTCAAGCGTCGCTTCAGCCATGGCCAGTCTTACGTATAGGTGTCACAGCTAGCGACGGTTCTCCTTTCAAGGAGCGTGGAGCTCACGGAGGTCTTCTGGGCAGTTATCCTTGCACACTCTGGGTTGAGACTCATAGAACCTACCAGCAGGTCTTCAAGCCTTTAACAGCCGCTTTTCCCATAAGACGGAATGTGCCTACTGGTACTGGGATGCTGCCAGGTCTTACGCCACTGGCGGTAGTATGAGCTCAATCCCTGAGTGACCTGAATCAATGTTGATGGAGCAGAAGACCAAAAGAGGATAGGAGCTGCTCTAAGACAAGAGACTGGAGAACAAGCAATACACACTAAACACAGAACTCAGAGGACAGGAGCTGCTCTAAGACAATAGACTGGAGAACAAACAATTGATACTTAAACACAGAACTCTCCCAAACTCTGGACAGCTTTCAGGCAAGGAGAGAACATAAAGTATGTAGACAGACAATACATTACAGAAAGGAGGTAAACAAAAGAAGAGACAGAGCCACTGGCATAGGGAGTACTGAGGGTATGCATGTGTGATAGATAACTGAAGAAACACAAGACTATATAGCAAGAAGATGAGGAGTACTATACACAGAAATAAAAGAAATTAAGACAGATAATGCAACTGACACGGTGTAGGATGCTGATGATTATGTACTGACACGGGGCTGAACACAGGAACACTGAGTTGGATGCTGATAATTTCATAACGGACGCAGAGCTAGACACAGGTATAACTGAGTTGGATGCTGAAAACTATACAACCGAGACAGAACTGAACACAGGAATAATGCAGTGGGCAGTAGCAAAATAACCAAAGATTTCCATGACTAGTACTAGAACATAGAGCCAAGGGCTCCCGCTGCAACCAGGAACTATGATCAACAAGGAGCGAGAGACAGATAACACATATATAGGGGACAAGAGCCAATGAGAGTCACAGCACAACCAGCCTCCCCTAATTACCAACTCTCTGCAGCTGTGCTGCTGCACATCCACCAGGGTCATGACTTTCACAAGAAACAACAGGATGGAGTCAGGTAACAAAGCATTCCCAAACAGGTGTGCTGCTACACACAGTAGCCGACTTCCAGGTTGCTAAGAGACAGCCAGAAACACAAACAGAAATGAGCCACAGCAGCGACTCTTAACAGTAGCCATTTTTTAAGAAGGTTTATTATATATTTCAGTGACTGCTAGGGTGGTAGTTTTTGATAAAGTTGTGTAAATTATACTAGAACGGTTGATCCATCTGTTGTTCCTGTTATGTGAAAGAAGCTGAAGGTTTACAAAATGTGTATTTATGAAGAAATTTACGGATTTAACCCCCCACCCCCCATTTTATGGCTTCAAATATCTCATGGGGTTCTCGAATTGTGTGCAGCTAGTATATGTTATTGAAATTACTTTGTAATAATCTGTAATGTGATTTAAAGCTCTGTATCTAAATGGGTTGGGGCTGCGTTATCGGTGGATGGGATCCCAACGGTCAGCATCCCGACGTTGAGATACCAGCCGCAGAAAGCTGGTGGGGGGGAGAGTGAGCAGAGCGAAGCCCCTTGCAGGCTGTGGTGAGCTGCGGTCACTACAGGTTCTATTCCCACTCTATGGGTGTCATGGACATCCACGAGTGGGAATAGTCTCTTATAGTCGGCATGCTGACTGTTGGTATTTTGAGGCTTTGGGTTGCAGGGGGAGTTATTGTGACCGTCGGTATCCTGACTGTCGGTCACATAACTACATCCCATCTAAACCAATATGTGGAGTGATCTATTCACATGTTTCAAAGTACTGCCCTTCAGAAATTTGTGTATACTCTTGTCATGTACTGTACTACGCTTGATTTAATGTTTCTTTCAAACCCTCACATTTACAAGTTACTATTTTATGTAAACACTTAAAATTTAAAGAACGATTCAAGTTTTGGAACTTTCAAACAAAAGCTTATTTTTGAAGATAGATCTTTGCAGTGATGAAAAAAAGATTTTTCAGTAAGATGTTTTAATATTTTTCATGTTTTTCAAAATAAATTTTAACTTTCAGTATGAGAAAATTTAATTTTGTAAAAAAAATATTTCACAAAGTTTCTGAAAGCAGAAAGTGTTTTTGCATTTTTTATTTTGTCTGTTTAAAAAAATATGAGTACTAATATGTATTTTGTAAAAAAGTTAAAAAAAATACTTGTAAATTTAAAATTATTAAATAGAACAAGTTAAAAAATATAAAATTATGTAAAATATTTTGAACTTTTAGTCCTTAAAAAAAGCGTTGGAAGTATTTTTTAATAGTGAATAATATATCAACCCTATTATTTAAGAACCATATTATAAGTGGTGGATTTCCCACTAGGCACATGCCTACAGGAGATTCTTGCTGGGGGTCAGGGGGTGGCACAGCATGCTCACTTGCATGAGAGTCCTGCTAGGACAATGGCCAGATGAGGACAGGTGGTTCTTTTTTTTGTTGTCATTATGACATATTTTTTTTAAACTGGTGAGGGAGGAGGGGGCAATGGTCAGTAAATTATGGTGGTGGAGGGGTGAAATTGGTGCTGCTTTGGTAGTTGGAAGGCCCCAACAAAAAGGGGGCATGGCATAATGGGAGATGACTGATAATGTGGTGGCCTGACCCCTAAATTCATGCATATTACTATAAACACAATAATGAAAAAAATATTTTTTTTTCATATTTAAAAAAAAATCAAATGTCTAATTATTTATCAATAAAATCCCATACATCTTTCTGAAAATAATATATAATTTATAAATAAAAAAATATTTAAAAATTGGACATACTGTTATGTTTAAAGCAATTTAATTGCTGAGTAAACTTTCAAACATTTACAAATGAAAAAGTTAAACATCAAATATTGTGTTTATTTACAAATGAAAAAGTTAAATATCAAATATTCTGTGTTTTTTTTTAAGTTAAAAGGAGTATTCAAAAGACTATAAGTCTTTAGAAATAGATCTGTTAGTAAGCTTGACTAAAATGATTGAATTTTTTTAGCAAAAATATTTTGGAAATATTTTTATTAAAAACATACTAAGAATGCCTCTGCCTCTTTATTTATTTTAGTAAAACTGTTAGCTAACTGTTCTAACTTTATTTCCCTTTCAGGTTCTAAAATCTTTACTTACATGAAAATGTTAGCAATTTTCATCATGAAAAGGAATGATGTCTTCAAAATCAATATTGTAATTAATGTATATATTATGTAATATACTGTAGCACAGATGACAAAAATCTAACATATATTTTTTTCTGCTGAATATTGTAAGGCCCCACCTGATTTGGACAGACACCTGTTTTTCAGCAAAACCTAATGACCTATCAATAACGCCTCTAGTTGCAATATGTGCTTTGTTGTATCTTTCCTCAGCAGATCCCTTGGGTTTGCTAATTGGTGTTAACAACCAGGGTCTACACCCATATCCAGAATCCCCCAAAAATAGTAGTATACAATTAACAGTAAACATTCACATTTATTTAAAATTATAATAAATGTAAATAATAGCCAAAGATAAAGACACATACATTATTACACACTAAAGAACTGCATTTTTTAGAAGAAAATGTAAAAGAAAAATTTATAAAATTGTGCTTTTAAAAAAAAAAAATGTTTAAATTAGGTGCAAATCTTGGTACAAACTTAAGTTGTAAAAAAAATTTTATATATAATTTCAAATATCTAATAATTTAAAAATGTGTGGTTTGAAATGTGTGATTTTTGTTGCAATGTTTTAGGACTTTAATAGTATAATAGTTTGCAGAGACATACGGGAATACTTTAACATCATCTGTTCCTGTGCTTCTGCTTTGACTCCTGTCATCTGATCAATACAGTAAAAAAAATTGAAAATAAATAATTAAAATCTAAATTTAATAATAGATGTGTTTTTTTTCCAATTAAAATAAATGATCTAAAACCAGGATTGTGGAACATCCTGATTTTCAAACTTTTAAAAAATGTTAGAATATCTTAAAATAAAAGCATTATGAGTATACCCAGGAAGTGATGCAAAAAATATAACAAAATAAATAAATTTTGAATTGAATATGGTTTGGATATTCATTGAATGAAAAGTTTTTTCAATTTATGCATACAGATGTAGCCATGCTCATCGTGGATACATCTAAGTACGAATGCGTCTCGTTAATCCGTGCATCGTAGATGTGCCACACATACAAAGTATATGGGGTGGCAAAAGACGCATCTCCGCGCGGCACGGCGGGACTGCACATAGCACTCATATTTAGCAACAATTAACGTGGCTTCATCTGTATTTCGTCTAGATCCTATGACAGTGTAAAAGCCACATGAGTGCAATATACAGTACCTAGAGGGTAATTCAGAGTTGATCGTATTAGCAAATTTGTTAGCAGATGGGCAACACCATGTGCACTGCAGGGGGGGGGGGCAGATATGACACGTGAAGAGAGAGTTAGATTTGGGTGGGTTATAGAATTTCTGTGCAGAGTAAATACTGGCTGCTTTATTTTGACACTGCAATTTAGATTTTAACACACCACACCCAAATCTAACTCTCTGCCTCCCCTGCAGTGCACATGGTTTTGCCCATCTGCTAACAAATTTGCTGCTACGATCAGGTCTGAATTAGGCCCCTATAACGGTAAGAAATTTGCACATTTCTAAAATCCTTTATTCAACTCAGTCCATCCTTTGGTTGATGTAGGGAAAAAATTCAATGTAGAAGGCATGGTCCGGACAACGCAGGCGCGTCCAGACTGTTTGCAGGGCGGGTCGCAGTGGCTGTGTAATGTCACACACAGGCCCTGTGACCCAAAAGCTGGATGCTTTCCGACTGCCTTAGCAGCTGGGCTGCGTAGGCAGGGGGCAACCGTAATCATGCGAGCGCATCGCTGTATCAAATGTTAGCAGGACAGCCTTGCCATGTGCTGGGGGGCCCCCTGTATGCTTGCGAAAATAGTTGTAGTTTTGCTACTTTTAACAAAACTACAACTCATGCTGAATCGGGCCCTATGTTTTCTTTATGCTTTATTTTATATACCTTAAATCATTTGGTGGTCAGATGGCCGAGGACATCCTGATTAGGTTAAATATATACACGGTCGAGTCACATTATTATGACCACCAGCTAATAGCCAGAGTAACCGCCGTGTGCAGCACAGACAGCAGCTAGATGAGCTCGGAGTGACTCAATAAGGTACATTTTGACGGTGAGCTGTTCCACTGTTGTGTGTCAGTCGGCCCTCATTTACCTTCGTTGCCGACGTTCACCTCTCACATCAATGGCATGTGGTGCTCCATAGTTTCCACGTTGGTTGTTCGCAATGGTGCCATTTGTCCAGTCACGATACAGCTTCACCACAGCAGCACGCGAACAGTTCACAAACTGCACTGTTACAGAAATACTGCCACCCTTGTCCCAAAAGCCAATAATAAATCACCCCTTTAATGCATGACAGCAATGAGTGATGTGTGTGCAGATGGCCTATCGCACACCTTATATACCCACCAAGCCAGCGCACGACACGTGACGTATTTCAGGGGCTATGCGCTGCCGACGTCAAATGTAGGAGGTGGTCATAATAATGTGACTCAACATCATATTCGTATTCAGTGTGACTCTTGTGTATCATTGCATAAGCTGTGAGTGCCGGACCTCTGGTTCCTTTTTTCTGTATTTTGAGGGCACCGGCTGAATGTAACTACTATTTCTAATTGGGAGTGCCAAACCACGGATCACTTTTTATATATATATATATATATATATATATATACACACACATACTCACCTGGGTGTAATCGCAATGGCAGCATGTTTGCAACCTGCCTGAGCTCCTCAGGTTACGACAGTCCATTTTATGTCATACACAAACATGGGACGGCTTCAGCCAAAATCATGAATAATAAACAGACTAAAGTAGTTCTTTAATGGTAACCTTTCCAGTTAGCATCATTCTCAACTACTATATTCATGTATAATGAAATATATATATATATTTTTATATATATATATATATATATATATATATTTATTTATTTTTTAAATCTAAAGTATATATATATATATATATATATATATATGTATGTATGTACGCACACAATTATATACATATATACTAAAAATCCTTAGGCAGTTTTCCGTTAAGATGCAGTTTCTGTTTGTCTACTGATAAATAACTACAATCTTAAACACAATTGATATCTAATTCTGTTTTGCAGAAGCCAAATTTGAGAGTGATGGGCCCAGATGCAAAAATATGCTTTGGGCCCCCACTTCGCCAAACCCCAAATAATACCTTCTTTGACTAATCCACCAGCAGTGTTCAAATAGATTTACAGGCCACTGAACTACATATTATTAAACACTATATATGCGAGTTATGACTGAGGACAAAAAATGAAGTATTATAATGAATCCGAAGTAAGAAAAATACATTATGGACGTTTTTGTGATAAAAAACTATATTTATATTTTTAAACTAGTGAGGAGTTGCCTGGGAGTGGCAAAGTGTGACAAGAGAGTGGGTGACGGAGAGAGGCAGAGGGTGGTGCCTGGGAGAGGCAAAGCATGACAAGAGAGAAGGTGACAGATAGAGGCAGAAGGTGTCAGCAGGGGCATTTTAAGAGAGATGGGGACCCGTGTGCAGCCTCTGTTGCTGGCTCCTACCTCTTCAGCAGCAGTAGATGCTGGCATAATGCAAGAGTTTACTGTGCATGCGCAGTTCTCAGGGAACATGGCGCCTGCACCTTATTCCCGGGAACACCTCCAGTGCGCATGTTCAAATCACTCGGAAATGGTCTCTGCGCCATTTTCTGAGTGATTTGTGCCCGCACAGCAGTGGTAAGGAAAATATATGGGTGAAGTGTGTTCGGTGTGGGCACCGCACACCTTGTACCCATTATAGAAACGCCTATGGGTGTCAGGGAAAGATAGTGGAAGACAGAGAGGAAGTGGGTGACAAGGAGAAGCAGAAGGTGACTGAGAGAGGCAGTGTGTCCAGGAAGTGAAAATGGGAGGTGGAGAGGCAGAGAGTAACAGGAGGCAGTGATGGGGAGAGGTAGTGGGTGATGCCATGGAGGCATTACAAGTGTAAGAATATACAGGCACCAGTAGGCATGAACTGTCACAGGCTGACTATTGCAATGTAACAAGCACTTCCACTAAATGTTTACACAATTTCCCTCCACCAACCTGGTGAGGCCCATGTGAAACTCTGCATTGGTCCAAATATTTTAATGCCCATCATTCACAGCCCTTGGAGGAGCGGACCTGATGCTGAGTAGACATTAGAAAAACACATTGGATATGGTAAAACCAGATGTCTTTCCTACCTGACGTGAATATCGGGACTGCTGCTGTGCATAGAAACAGCTAACAGTCTGCTCCTCCTCTCCTTGTTACCGGGGATAGTCACAATATTGTGACATCAGACAGCTGCTCATCGACAGAGCGGAAACAGGGACCTGAGGAGAGCAGCCCCTCCTCCCCTCCAGCTGGCTCAGACCACAGAAATAAGTCCGGCATCTGGGGCACTGGCGGCGGGTGAGACAGAGGATGGTGGCGTAATAAAATAAGTCAATGTGATTTATTGCAATTTCACCAGCTGCGGGCCCCTTTAATATGGTGAGTCCTGGTTCTATGCACCAGAGGCACCGCTATTAGTTCCACCTCAACAGGCATGTACTTATCCATCATGCAATACCATTAGGGAGACATCTGATTGGCTCCGCTGACGACCATACATACAGCCAATGTCATTAAGAACTATCTTCAGCAAAAAGAAGAACGAGAAGTCCTGGAAGTGATGATATGGTCCCCACAGAGCCCTGATCTCAACATCATCAAGTCTGTCTGGGATTACATGAGGAGACAGAAGGATTTGAGCAAGCCTACATCCCCAGAAGATATGTGGTTATTTCTCCAAGATGTTTGGAACAACCTCCCTGTCGAGTACCTTCAAAAACTACGCAAGTGTACCACAACTGCCTAAAACTTTTGCACAGTACTGTATGTACTTACAAATGCGATTAGACAGCTGCCCCGATAAGAGCTGTCATTTCCAATCACTGGACTTCTGGTTTTAGTACCCAGGAGTCCCTCTACACATGCGCAGAGTGACGTGGCGGCTGCAGGGGATACTGGGTGGATCTGATTGGATCCCTCTCAGGGGGAATTGCGAAGAGAAGCCCATAGGCTTCTACTAAGTAATGCCTACAAATGGTGTTACCCACCGGCTTTAAGCCATTCCAGAGCTTGGTACATATAATGTGGTAAAAACTGGATTTTCAGGGTTTTTATTGCATTTTAGGCTTAAGGGGTAATTCAGACCTGATCGTAGATGTGCAAAAAACGCACATCTACAGTTTCTCTGATATGCGGGGGACGCCCAGCACAGGGCAAGTCCGTCCTACATGCTGAGTCCTGACCCCCGTAGACATGCGAAAGCATTGCATGCCGGCGATGCTTTTGCAAGGTTCGAGTAGCCCTCTACCTACACAGCCTGGCTACCCGCCATGTTTTGGGTCACAGCGGCTGCGTGTGACCCAAAACGTGCAGCCACTGACTTCCGGGCATGGTGTCTCGATTTGATCGCCACAAGGTTACTAAAGGATATGATTTGTGACTTGTCCAAAAACATGAATAAAAAACGTGTCAACCATAGCCATGTGCCTGTCGACCTTTTCCAGTGTCAACATTTCATATGTTGACATTTTGTCTATGTCGACCTAATGCATGTCGACCATATGGTGTCGACCTATTGACTATCGTCCTAGACACTGTAGATCTATAGTCCGGATCACACGTTTGCAGACCTTGACACACTTTTCTTAGGCACGACAATGTTATCTGCATAAAGTATATAAAGGACAACTTTGAATAAGTAACCAGATACAACTTACATATAGTCAAAACTGTAACAAGCCTCTTAACAGTAAAACAAATACGTATCAGGGATCCAGATGATAGGTAAACAGTAATACGGTCAACAGTCAATAGGTCGACCACTTATGGTCGACATGCATTAGGTCGATATGGTCAAAAGGACTACATGGACAAAAGGTTCATATGGCAATGGTCAACGCAGCATATGGTCGACATGAGTTTTTTACAGGTTTTTTTCATTTTTCAACTTTTTCATTCTTTACCATTCACATGGACTACGATTGGTAATAATAACCTGTGCCAAGCACAGCGATAGCGTAGCGAGGCACTTTGCCCGCAGCATGGCGAGCGAAGTGAGCCACATAAGGGGACGCAGTGCACTAATTGGGGTACCCGGTCATTTTACGGTGTGAACGGCACCATTTTTTTTTTCAACTCATGCTGATCTTTTCCTGTCGACCTTTTCCCATGTAAACTTTTTGCTCATGTTGATCTTTTTCCATGTCGACCTAGAGCATGTTGACCTATTGTGGTCCACAAAGACACTGTTGACCTTTTTAAGGTTGACCCAATGATCCACACCTGTGTAACAAGCACAGTTAATTTAATGCTGTAATTCGGGGTTCCGGTATGAATGGTCGACCATGTTATGGTCGACAGTCATTAGGTCGACCACTATTTGTCGACATTGACATGGTCGACATGGACACATGGTCGACACATGAAAATGGTCGACACATGAAAAGGTCGACATGCGGGTTTTTTTTAAACTTTTTTTGGTGTCGTTTTTTGCGTAAAGTGACTGGGAACCCCAATTAGTGCACCGCGTCCCCTCGCATGGCTCGCTTCGCTCGCCATGCTTCGGGCATGGTGCCTGCGCTTCGCTCGGCACACTTTACCGTTCCAATCGTAGTCCATGTGGATCGTAAAGTATGGAAAAGTTCCCCAAAAGAGAAAAAAGTTAAAAAACTCATGTCGACCTTTTCATGTGTCGACATTTCATGTGTCAACCATTTTCATGTGTCGACCATGTGTCCATGTCGACCATGTCAATGTCGACCAATAGTGGTCGACCTAATGACTGTCGACCATAACATGGTCGACCATGTGAACGGATACCGTAATTGGGTATGGGGGAGATTAATCCATTTATACCAAAATAGGGGGTAATTCAGACCTGATCACTGGGCTGCTAACTTTGCTGTCCTGCATTCAGATAGTCGCCGCCCAAGGGGGAGTGTAAATTCGCCATGCAAGTGTGCGATCGCTTGTGTACGCCAAACTGCAAAAATCCAGTGTGTGCAGTCTGTGCACAGCCCAGGACTTACTCCTACAGTGCGATGCGAACAGGCTGATCGGGGCTGGAGCTGACGTCAGGCACCCTCCCTGAAAACGCTTAAGAACGCATGCGTTTTTCCGGACACTCCCAGGAAACGGTCAGTTACCACCCACAAATAGCCACCATAGGCGTCGGAACGGTGGGGGGGCAAGGGGGCAGCTTGATTCCCCAAACATGATCCAGGCGCCGGTGCGGGGGAGCGCTTCCTTCCGCATCCCCGTAAGCGGCTACAACTTTAGAAGCAATGTGCTGGCGCAGGCAGGGTGCGGGGCCCCTTCTATACTGCCCGGCAGTCTCTTCACTGGTGATGTATTACTGGGAGGAGGCGTGGCTGTGGTCCCGGAATGCGACGCCTCCTCCCAGTAATGCATCACCAAAGAAGAGACAGCCGGCCAGTACAGAATGGGCACTGCACCCTGCCTGCGACAGCACACTACTTTAAAAGCCGCCCACGGGGATACAGGGGTAAGCGCTCCCCCGCACTGATGAGGGGGGGTTTGAAGGAGAGGAGACCGGCACCACGGGAGGGGGAGGAGGGGGGCGGAGGTTGAAGGAGAGGCGCAAAAATGAAATTCAAACTTGCCCCCCCTGCGTGAAATCATTCTGGCGCCCCTGATAGCCACTTCCTGTCAATCACCTTGCGAACACCCATGCAAATAAAATTTTCGCACCGTACTGTCGCTGACCGGCAATGCCCGTTGTTGTTGGCCGATGCGCATATGCATTGCGGTGCAAACACACACGCAGTCTATTGCTGATTGCCCACTGTGCAAAAACACACTGCAGCGATCAGATCTGAATCACCCCAATCGTTTAAATTGTGTGGTTCCCTTAGCTTATAAAGATATGGCACACAACATATACATTCAGCGTAAAGGTGTACCTTCGTGCTAAAGCTGTACTGAGTAGTATGACAGGAGCATATTAAACACTGTTATTATGACCAGTTCATGCTACAATAGCAATTACTTTTAAGACCACACCAAAGAATAGCAAGTTTCTAAAACATGTTCCAGGAAACAAAATGTAACAGTGCAGATGTCCTGCTCACTTATACATACCTCCCAACATCAAGGACACCTAATGCGGTACTCCCTTACATGGGCATGGCTACATAAAAGGGATGTGGCTTTATGAGAAAGCCCCGCTTGCAAGCCATGCCCCCATTCTCATCACTGTAGGGGGAAGGCCCAGAATTCTGTGAGCTGCTGGCATGCCCCCAGTCCCTCTGTCTCCCGCAAATAGACGCTGTCCGCCTGCCAACTGCCCCCCCCCACCACCACCACCACCACCACCACTGGACATGAGGTCTATGGGTGGGACAGCAGGACAGTGCCAAAAAAACGGGACTGTCCCACGTAGTTTGGAACGGTTGGTGGGTATCAGGGGCGTAGTCAGAACTTTGTGGGCCCCATAGCAACATTTTGAGGGGGCCCCTGTCCTCCTGTGATTAGAGAGAGACCACTGGAGTTGTTAATATTATGCCCCATAATAGTGACCTTGTTCATTTTCTGAACCATAGTAGTGTCTTTGTTAATGTTATGCCTCATAGTAGTGCCCTAGTTCACATTATGTCACATTGTAGTAGGGCTGCCAGTGCACATCATGCAACACAGTATCACCAATTCACATTATCACATACAGTTAATATTATGTAATATTGTAATGCCCTCAGTCCAGTTTATTTTATACCAGATTACAATGAGTAGGTCCAGGGGCATAACTAGATATATTGTAGGTCTCAAGGCAAACCGTTTTACCACCCAATGGTGATAAATGTATAACACATGTAACTCTGAGAGGGAAGGTGGGCCCCTCTCAGCTCCGGGCCACATAGCAGCTGCACTCCCTGCACCTATGGTAGCTACGCCCATGGTGGGTATGCTTATAGCTGGGTACATGTGGGTGTACATGTAGGTAACTTGCACGTAGCACAGATCAGTACACTGCATCCATGCGTCAGTAGAGTACTGGCTATAGCTGTAAATGCATATGCCAACATACAGTGCATACAGTACACCTACTCTGTACTGCAAAGAATTGTTGAACACTATGATTACAGCAAAACACACAGTATCTATACATACACATAGGGGAAATCAGAGTTCACATGGATTCTGATTTATTGGGCCTAATTCAGACCTGATCGCAAGGCTGCGTTTTTGTACAGCCTGCGATGAGGTCTGAACTGCGCATGAGTATGCACCGCAATGCGCATGCGCGTTGGTCGGCAGTGACGGGGATCGGCGGGGCACCGCGAAAAGCGATCGCAAGGTGACAGACAGGAAGAGGACGTTTGTGGGTGGCAACTGACTGTTTTTAAGGAGTGTCCAGAGAAACACAGGAGGGACCAGGCGTTTGAAGGGAGGGTTTCTGACGTCAGCTCCGGCCCGATCATCGCACTGAAAGAGTAAGTCCTGGTCTGTGCAGAGACTGCACAAACTTCTGTTTGTGCAGCTCTCCTGCACATGCGATGGGTTCACTACGATATGCCGGCGGTCAGGCTCCCGGCGACCAGCATACCGGCGCCGGGAGCCCGACCGCCGGCTTATCGACAGTGTGGCGAGCGCAAATGAGCCCCTTGCGGGCTCGCCACGCTACGGGCACGGTGGCGCGCTACGCGCGCCACACTATTTTATTCTCCCTCCAGGGGGGTCGTGGACCCCCACGAGGGAGAATAAGTGTCGGTTTGCCGGCTGTCGGGCTCCCGGCGCCGGTATGCTGGTCGCCGGGAGCCCGACCGCCGGCATACTGAAGACCACCCCATGCGATCGCACCCCTGCACAGCAAATTCCCCCTCCCCATGTACGCGGCGACTACCTGATCGCAGGGATGCAAAAAACGCACCCTAGCGATCAGGTCTGAATTAGGCCCATTGTTACCTGTATATACATTTAAGTAAAAAATACTTTAAGCTGAATAAGATAAATTAATAAAATGAATAAAATAAAAATTAAAAACCTTTGAGTAATAATAAATAATACATATTATGATTACCTTAAACAAAAAAATGTTTAATTAATAGAGAACAGGCTCAAGGACCATGAATTCACGAGGCAATGGTGGCGTTACGAAGCATGCGTGCTGCAACAGGGCAGACAGACAGGTGAGCATCATTAACGCTATTATACATATGTTAAATACCAGTATCTGAGCATTTCTGCTGTGACTCTCCCCTGATGATGGTTGGAGTCAGAAACAGCTGTTGGGACGAGCTGATTGTGCTGTATAGGAAGTTATACCTCAGCACTGATGTGTGATCAAATGGCATGTAAATTATTATATGCTGGAACCGTATCACGATTTGAGCTATTAAAATATTGGCATTGAAAAAGTGTGCTGGTCTTGTCTGTGCCTGAGCCCCTCGTGGTGCCTAATGGAACGGATGGATATACAAGTTGAGTATCCCTTATCCAAAATGCTTGGGACCAGAAGTATTTTGGATATCGGATTTTTCCGTATTTTGGAATAATTGCATCCCATAATGAGATATCATGGCGATGGGACCAGAGCCGGATTAAGTCGCTGGGGGACCCAGGGTACTTAAAACAGTGGGGCCCCTATGCAAGAGAGGAGGGGGAGGAGGGGGGGCGCGCGCGGTCACTCACATACCATCCAGTGAACGAACCGCGCTCCCGTTCCCGCCAACCGCACAGACAGCAGAGCGACGGCTCAGCTCTCCAATCATGTATGAATGAAGCAGCCTGCCGCTCAGTCATTGGGGCAGCCTACTTCACTCATACGTTATTGGACAGCTGAGCCGTCGCTCAGCTGTCCTGTTTGTACGGCCGCCGCTGCAGTGCGGACGGGAGCACAACACCACAGATCGGATCGGAAGAGAGATCCGATCTGTGGTGTGGCAGGGGGCCCTTTTGGGAAGGGGGGCCCCGGGGTACGTATCCCCGGGACACCCCCCCCCCCCCTTAATCCGGCTCTGGATGGGACCTAAGTGTAAGCACAGAATACATTTATGTTTCATATACACCTTATACACACAGCCTGAAGGTCATTTTAGCCAATATTTTTAATAACGTTGTGCATTAAACAAAGTGTGTGTACATTCACACAATTCATTTATGTTTCATATACACCTTATACACACAGCCTGAAGGTAATTTTAGCCAATATTTTTAATAACGTTGTGCATTAAACAAAGTGGGTGGAATTTAAATGTTTGAAAAGTCAGTTGGGTGTCTGTTTTTTCCTGTCTATTAGATAGGAAAAAAACATACTCCCAACCGACTTTTCAAACATTTGAATCTGCCCCAGTGTGTGTACATTCACACAATTAATTTATGTTTCATATACACCTTATACACACAGCCTGAAGGTCATTTAATATAATATTTGTAATAACTTTGTGCATTAAACAAAGTTTGTGTACACTGAGCCATCAGAAAACAAATGTTTCACTATCTCACTCAAAATATTCCGTATTTCGGAATATTCTGTATTTCGGAATATTTGGATATGGGATATTCAACCTGTATATGATTAGCTGACCCTGCCCCAACAAAAGAATTTTGGGTGTTAGGCAACCTTTTTATGTGATAGATAGATAGATAGATAGATAGATAGATAGATAGATAGATAGATAGATAGATAGATAGATAGATAGATAGATAGATAGATAGATAGATGTTAAAATAAATCTTTAAGATGAATAAGATAAATTCATAAAATGAATAAAATGTAAATAAAAAAAACTTTGAGTAATAATAAAAAAAACAATACACGTTATGATTACCTTAAACAAAAAAATGTTTTATTAATAGATAGCGGGCTCAAGGACGATACATTTGCGAGCCAATGGTGGCGTTACGAAGCATGCACGGCTACTGTAACACTGAAAAAACTGTGCTAAAGATTAGTAAATAAGCCTACAGTGGGAATTCAATATCCGTCAATGGGGAGGGCTAACGGCGTGGACCTCCCGCGGCAAGACAGAAATGCATAAGGAAAGGAGGTTTTGGGAGTTTTTTGTTTTACAAATCTTTATTAGTAAATACCCCAAAACAGCAAAGAACGCAGAAATGGAGATATAACAAGATGGGAAGCAATAGTACATCCCACCCACAATCAATTGTACGGAGCAGCTGACTGGTTGATGGGGCAACTTCTCCACTGGCTCACTTCTCTGCTCTTATCAGTGCTTAGTATAGGTCCCCCTTAAGGTCCAAATTTATTAAGCCTTAACAACTGACAAAGTGGAGACATTTACTAAGCATTGATAAGAGCAGAGAAGTGAGCCAGTGGAGAAGTTGCCCATGGCAACCAATCAGCACTGAAGTAACATCTATAATTTGCATACTATAGAATGATACAGAGCTGTTGATTGGTTGATGGGGCCACTTCTCCACTGGCTCACTTTTCCGATTTTATCACTGCTTAGTAAATGTCACCCAAAGAGTGATAAATGACCAACCAATCAGCTTCCTAACTGTCATGTCACAGGCTGTGTTTGAAAAATTACAGTAAGGAGCTGATTGGTTGGTGCTTTATCACTCATTATCACTTGCTAAGGCTTAATACATTTGGCCCTTAATCTCTCTTCACTTTATCACTCTACAAGTCTTAGTACATCTGCCCAATAAGGAGAAGCGTCCAAATCAGAAATAGCCCCACAATCAAAATCTAAATAAGGTTTTTTTGTTTTTTTCAGAAGAGGTCACCTACTGAGTGGTTCAGGACAAATACCTCTCTGCAAAGAGCACTGAAAAAAATATATGTCAATCACACATACTCCTTATTTCCCCTTATTTTATGTTACACTGGCTTATACTGGTGCACTCATTTACAGTATTCCCACATCCCAGCTTTAACCTTCCCTCTCGCCTTTGTAATTTAACCTTAAAGTAAATTCAAAATGAAGAAAAAACATTTTGACAAACTACATTTTGAATGATATACAGACATACAGTATCTGCCTCTGCTACAGAACTCATTGCTAAAGCTGGCCATACACCTTAAGGCTTGGTACACACCTGGGTGACAAAGTTCCCGTCCGACCATCCCACTGTCATGGCGGACGATTAGGTTAGGTAAGCACAGGGTTTCCTAAACTCGGTCATCAAGACACCCTAACAGTCCGGGTATTAAGGATATCCATGCTTGTGTACAGATGGTATTATCAAACTGACTGAGCACTGGCGTATCTATAATGGGTGCAGTGTGTGCGGTACACACGGGCCCCTAAGTCCAGAGGGGGCCCACACCGCACACACTGCACCCATTTCTTCTATACTTATCTTTCTGGCATCCATCGCTGACCGTGTGTGGGCCCCTTCCTCTCCTGTAGTCGTCACCGCCGCTGCTGGTGCACTGAGCACTAGAGACTCTGGCACAGTGCCAGAGTCTACAGCGCATGCACAGGACTCTGGAAAAATGGCGCAGCGGCCATTTTTCGGAGTCCTGCGCATGCGCTGTAGACTCTGGCACTGTGCCAGAGTCTCAGCACTGACAGCAGCGGTGACGGCTACAGGAGATGAGAGGGCCCACACACGGAGCATGCACACGGGTCCCCTCCTCTCTAGAGATGCCCCTGTGACTGAGGTACTAATTAAGTCACCTGTACTTTAGCGTGGATATTTTTAAAACCTGGACTATTTGGATTCCTTGAGGAACCACTGGGCAAGCATACAGACCTCCTAATTGGGCACTCAATATGCTTCGCAAAACATGACAACTGGGCAGGCATTTACATTTGCAATCCCAGCTGTGATGCCAGTCCCTGAAGCCAGTGTATGGGTGTTCGGCAGGTCGGTCATACAAACAGCCAGATATGCCGATACACAGATGGGTCCCTTGCTATCTTACCCGCGGCAATGGGTTTTCGTGGCACATGTGCCGCGATTAGTGTAAGCACTCGTGATATCATAGGATCTCATGGTGTGCACACTTCTGCGAATTGCCGCAGCCAGGCGCGGCAAATTGCACACACTTGCCGACCCATTGCCAATATATTGTTTGTTGCTTGAACGAATGATATATCATTCTAATGTGTACCCAACCTTAGATTTTCTGTCCAACCGAGCAAGCAACCAATTCACTGTCTGGAACAAAAATCTGGTAATGTATGGTAGTAAATGACAAGCAACCATTTGCTGGACAAAGACGGGCAGACAAATTGGTTAAGTCTGTTTGATTTGTTTAATCTAACCAATTTGTCTGAATGACCTTTTTGTCGCTTTTCATTTGCTCACATACATTACCATTTTCGTTTCAACCAGCTAATTGGGTGGTTGGTCGGTTGCATATATTTCAGTTTCTATATAGACTTTGGTGGTCATTCCGAGTTGTTCGCTAGCTGCATTCGTTCGCTGTGCAGCGATGATGCAAAAAAACGGCACTTCTGCGCATGCGTATGCTGCGCAATGCGCACGCGCGGCGTACTTTAACAACGAACTATGTAGTTTTACACAGGGTCTAGCGATGCTTTTCAGTCGCACAGGCAGCCGCAGAGTGATTGACAGGAAGAAGGCGTTTCTAGGAAAAATGCAGGCGTGCCAGGAAAAAACGCAGGCGTGGCTGGGCGAACGCAGGGCGTGTTTGTGACGTCAAATCAGGAACTGAATGGTCTGAAGTGATTGCAAGCGCTGAGTAGGTATGAAGCTACTCTGAAACTGCACAACAATATTTTGTATCCGCTCTGCGATCCCTTCGTTCGCACTTCTGCTAAGCTAAAATACACTCCCAGTGAGCGACGGCATAGCGTTTGCACGGCTGCTAAAAACTGCTAGCGAGCGATCAACTCAGAATGACCACCTTTGTGGGCTTGAGATCAGTAGTACTGATAAATGAGCTACAGTACCTTCTGTTTTGTTTTCCTAATGCCCTGTAATTTTGTATGTCCTAAATGTGTTTTACTCTTCATTTACTTCCTGACCACAGCTTATCCCTTGCAAACTGCTCATATTTAAGTCAGGAAATCAGGGGCCCATTTATCATTGTATATTTGTGACTTAGGGGGACATGTACTAAACAGTGATAAAAGTGGAGAAGTGAGCCAGTGGAGAAGTTGCCCATGGCAACCAATCAGCATTGACGTAACATTTCTAATTTGCATACTATACAATTGTATGGGGCAGCTGATTGGTTGCCATGGGAAATTTCTCCACTGGCTCACTTCTCCACTTTTATCACTGCTTAGTACATGTCCCCCTTAATCCCTACAAACACCAGTTTTTGGGGGTTATCCACAAATAAATATCTATTGGCTACACATCTCAGATGTGGTTCCGGAGGGTTCTCCTGAGACCCTCCCCCGGAAATAGGCACTGTACCAAACTGAGCTGATTCCACCAAAAACTCACCACTTCTGGTAAGTTTTTGTTTTAACACAAAAAGTTTATCATCCCACAAAATAATACAAATATTAACAAACAATGACAAAGACCACAAGTAGAGATATTAAAATTCCTGCAAAATGAAAACTGTAGGTGTTGTCCTTGTAGGCCAATCAAATTCTATAGTAGCTATCATTTCTCTTGTGCATTTTAGAAAAAGTTAACTAGAATCTGGTTGGTTGTTATGGGCAACATCATAGGCAAATCTGTGGGGTGCACCGGACCACCCATTAGCAAAAATAAAATTTTCTTAATTTATTATTTTTAATAATGTGTCCTCGCGGTCAGGAATACATTTGCTGACCGGGAGGACATTCACACGCCGCAGCAGCTCCCTAGCTCCGCCCCCCGTTTGTGATCCACCAATAACGTTTGAATGCGATGTTGCTGCATGCAACACTCACCAGCCCCGCCGCGCACCAGTCTGTCTGAGAGGAGCGCCGGAGCACAGTTTAGCACTGTGCACTGCCACTGTAGTAACGGGCGCCCGCCCGCCCTTCCAGTTTCGAGTTTGGCTGCCTGGCCGCTCGGTTGCCCGCTGAGCCGCCCACCCGCGCAGAGCCGGCCCTAACCAATATGATGCCCATTGGCAAGATTTTGGTTGGTGCCCCCTAGCACCACCGCTGGTTCTGCCTCTGACCTTGCACCTCTTTCCCAGCACCATCACCCCTCACCCATAGCAGTCCTTGTACCCCCTATATTTTGAATAGGAACAGTTCACACATTTGACGCACAGCCCAAAAAGGGGCATCTTCTTGCTGGGAAGGGGCATGGCCACACAATAGTAACCCCAATTACGCCACACAGTGCTGCAACTTTATTCACATTTTATCTTGCGATAGTGTCCATAATTTATATTACATCCCACAGTAGTATCACTTTACCTTATAAACGTTACTCCTCACAGTAGAGCCCCTTATTCACATTACATCACACTGAATTGCTCCTTATTCACATTACACCACACCTTATTGCTCTTTATTCACATTAGACGACACAGTAGTGCCCTCTCTATATGCAACGCCACATAGTAGAGGACCTTATACACATAATGCCACACATTAGTAATGCATTTATACAGAATTCCACACAGTAATGCCCCTTACACATATGAGACACATTAATGTCCTTATAAACATAATGCACCTTACACCTTACACATTATGACAACCTTTATTAATGCCCTTTTACACATAATGTCCCTTACACATATGCCCCACATTATTAATGCCCTTATACACATAATGACACACATAGTGCCCCCTACACATTTTGGTGCACATTATTAGTGCCCCTATAGACATAATGACACACATACAGTAGTACCCTGTTACACATATGCCGCACATTATTAATGCCCTTATACACATAATGACACACATAGTGACCCTTACACATATGTTGCACATTATTAATGCATTTTTACATGACACACATAATGCTCCTTACACATATTCTGAACACTACTGCACAATCAACCCACTCACATGCACACAGCACTCACACTTCCACTAACACTGTGACCTCTGCCTCTGCTTGGATACAGATGTGTCCTCACAAATCTTGCATCAATGCTAACGTCGGGCACCTTTTTTTTATTTTATGAAAATGCATCTTATTTGCATTGGTATGTGGCTAGGATGCACAAGCAGCATCTGCTGATTAAACTGATATGCAGCATGCCAATATACTGTGTGAGACTGTGGCTGTATCTGCATATGAAATGCTACATACAGAATATAGGCATGCCGCATATCATTTTAATCAGCAGAAGGTGATGATGCCTCTAGGCATATCAAATGCCCTAGGCAATTTCCTAGTTTGCCTATGCCTATGGCCGGCTCTGCACCAGCGTGGTAACACAGTCAGTCACTCAGTGAGTGATCTGACTTACTTCCAATCCAGACCAGTTTCCTGTGTCATCAATTACATATTTTAGACAGACTAGTACAGTACAACAAGTTTAAATGCAGTCACAGCTGTGCACAGTCCTTTGTATAAAAAATAGTGTACTCATTTAAAACATACAGTATGTATATTAATCCAAACAATAAAATATATAACTAATTAAAATGAGTGAAATACTACATTAACTTCTGCAGCAGAAGTTAATGTAGTATTTTACTCATTTTAATTAGTTATATATTTTATTGTTTGGATTATACTGTATTTGGTGGGATAACACAATTTCAAACATTGTGCTAAAACTGGGACCACCCATTACCAGATCTCTAGTTTCGCCTATGGGCAACATTTCTACTTTTCAATTTTAGACGTTTTAATAAATGTACATGTCATGTACAAATGTATTTTAAAATTGTATATAATGTATTATGACCTTATTTATTATACTGTTTCATATACAGCACATCTTACAAATTAAAAAACATTTGATACCTTTAGTACCTGGGGATCAGTACGAAATCCCGCTGGATGGGATCCCGGCGGTCGAAATACCGACACCGGAATTCCGACCAGCACAATCCCGACAGGGGTGGCGAGCAGAACGCAGCCCCTTGCGGGCTTGCTGAGCTCGCCACACTGCGGGCACGGTGCCGTCACTACGCTCGACACACTATTTTATTCTCCCTCTATGGGTGTCGTGGACACCCACGGAGGGAGAATATGTCGGGATTGTGCCGGTCGGGATTCCGGTGTCGGTATTTCGACCGCCGGGATTCCGTGTGGCGGGATCTTGACCGCATCCCAGTACCTGATCTTATATTCTGTTTATTAAGGTGTGAAGTGTCTTATATGTCCTGGATGCATAGCTACAACATCATATCTTTTCTCTTCCTCTCTATACATAAATTCTTATTTTTAACATGAATATTTTTTCTTGAGAAGTGCTCAAAAGTAAACATAAGTGGAATTACAGAAAGGAGATATAAAAGAGGGGTGGGGGTGGGTGGAAAAGAAATGAATTATCTTGTTATCTATGCTGACTGTATTCACAGGTGTAGTATATATTATTGTGGGTGGGTATTGTCTGTATTATACAGTATAGATACATTAGCCATAGACATCGTGCCTCAGCTCTTGTTTCTAAACTCTTGCTTAAACAAGCTGAAGGAAAGGGGTGTATCCTAACACTGTGGGAAGAGAGCAGGCCAATAGTAACTAGGCCTAAACGCTAACCACACACCAGGGCTTGGATTATACCTGGGGACAACCTCTGACATGGGAAACAGACACACTAGATTGCTTTTTACCTCCAGCTAAAGTCCTCCTAGAAGATTGTTGTTTCTCAAATGTACTGTGTATTACATTCACTGACACACCCTGCTTTACATTATCATTATCCATCCCATTATAGAACACTGCTTTATTTTTACCTTGCATCGTAATCAGCTTATTTCATAAAAATCTCAGGCACAACAATGATTGTTTGTAAAAGACAACCAGGTGCGTAACTGTGTGCTGTGGAGACCACTAAGCATTTTACTGGTGGTCTCTGAGACTTATTCCAGACTGACACCAGTAGAACACAATCCTTCTCGCAGAAAGGCATACTGTAATGTCCCGATGCACAGTGTTAGTTGGCAAGGAAAATGCAGAAAAACATACTGTACATTGCAATTGATACGTTGTGCATTTTGGCACACACTTTACAGAGGTGACATATGATTAAACAGGTGCCCTTACTGTTACCTCCCTCTACAGAATATTTGAAGTCTTATGCATATATAATGTGCACAGCTGATGTTGTACAGTACTGCCAGCAAGCATGGTAAACATGTGTCTGTTGTATCTGTGACATTTTGCTGTAACACACAGATCTCATTGCAGTGTCCTCCTGCCCCTGTCTCTTCAGACAGAAAAGAATCCACCCCTGGACTGTGTCATGCAGCCAGTGCCGGGCAGGGGAGGAGCTCTTCATGACACTCATCAATTTTAACCAAAACAGAGGAGGAGAAACAATGCTGTGTCTTTTTAATGAGTACCTAATGTTGGTTCCCAGCCAAATGCAGGGAGATTAAAAGAAAGGAATATACTATCAAACCCTTCCCTGTCTCCTAAGAATACATCTCCACTCAGTCACCCTGTAAACTGCTCACAATGGGTATGTAGCTACTTACCTTAAGGCTCATTATGTCTACCTATAGTCTTATTGACATAACATTAATAATGTATGAGTGATTATTTTGTTAGTTTTTGCTTGATTATTGAGTTTGTAGAGTGTACAATGTTTATCTGTGACTCTACTACTTATTCCGCTGTCTTCCATAATTGTTACGCAGATAATTAATCATTTTGTGTAACTAATAACATCGCTCATTTACCCCTTACTCAGTCTGAACTACAGATTGTGTTCTATAAAGAGTAAACCTATAGCTTGCACCTAGCTATACAAATATACAAAAATATATTATACTCTTTATAATACAATAACAACATATTACAATAATACATTTGCTTTAAATGTTTAATTTCTGGTCTTGCATGTTTTTGTCTCCCATTAAATGTCCTGTATGCAATGAGTACACAGTGAAATGGTATGGCGCCCATGATGCCCCAAATAGTCTATTCAGACCCTGGTGCCTATTGGCACTAATGCACCTGTCTTCTCTCTGCACCATGATATATAATAATGTCAGTATGAAATTCTGGGTAAAGCTAATAATGTGAATGATATAAACTGAACAGTGTCTGGCACAGCGTTCACATTGTTCCGCAACCCACAAATATTGTTCCAATAAATGAATCTATGCTGAGCTGCATTATAACTGTTTTGTTGTACTGGTCAGACATTATTGTGGTGTTGGAGGGGAGTGGCTTATGCTGCCCATACATCAGAACAACCCACACCTGATGCAAGTCGTATCACGATTTCCCTTCAACTTCCCCGGCAGCTCCCTGGCAGTCCCGGACACGAGTGACATGCGATGTGCTAACGACACATCGTTAAACGAACGATTGTGCGCCTCAAAAAAAAAACAGTCCAGGGAAATGCAACTCAAAATCGTACAACGCATCGTATGTGCATAAAACACGGGGGGTCATTCCAAGATGATCGTAACTGTGCTAAATTTAGCACAGCTACGATGATTCACACTGACATGCGGGGGGACGCCCAGCACAGGACTATCCCGCCCCGCATGTCAGTGCCGCTGCCCCCCCCCTGCAGAAGTGCAAAGGCATCGTACAGTGGCGATGCCTTTGCACTTCAAGAGTAGCTCCCGACCAGCGCAGCTTTAGTGTGCTGGCCGGGAGCTACTCATCGCTCCCTGGGCCGCAGCGGCTGCGTGTGAAGTCATGCAGCCGCTGCAGCCCGCCCCCCACCCCCGTTGGCCGTACTGCGCCCGCGAAACGGTGGCCAAACGCTGGCGTTCCGCCCCGCCCCCCCGTCCAGCGACCGCGTCTGCCTGTCAATCAGGCAGAGGCGATCGTAGCGGCCCGACGGCCTTCGGCCGTCTGGCATGCGTCGGTGCACTGTGGTGCATGCACAGTTCTGACCTGATCGCACCGATGCGATAAACTGCAGCGTGCGATCGGGTCAGAATGATCCCCATGGTACGATGTACACCCGATTACGACACATAATATGGGCTGCTCGTATGATCAGAGGATGCGAAATTCGACCCGTTGGACCGTGCATCACATCGTAATCGTACCCAATATATGCACGATGCGCACACAATGCATCGTTTAAGTCGTCGAAATCTTGTATTCGTACACAATATCGACCTAGTGTATGGCCAGCTTAAGGCATTTTGGGCCGTGTGTACAGGGAAGGGAAGCCTTTCTCTGACGTATCTTTTGCACCTAGCATGGGAATAGTGCAAGTACAGATACTAATGATCGCAGTAGCAGCGGCTGCTGTAAAATTAATCTGCGGAACAGGTTTTCTGATTGCAGATGTACAAACCCCCGCATTAGTCCTGTGGATACTCACCAGGGACATGCGGTGACATAAGGTAGTTAATCAGGCTTCTGCAGCTCCCCACAACTACAGCCACTTTGCCTGCCACCCAGAATCAGCACCAAAATGTTGACACGTACAACGTGTCAACATTGTGCATGTCAACATTAAGACTGTTAACAATGCTAACTCTATACTCAGTCTAACTCAAACCTTAACCCTAACCACAGCCTAACCCTAATACTCATTTGTTTATACATGCCGACATTTTGTCAATGACATGTTGAATATCAACGCGTTGCATGTCGACATTCCGACCAAACATGTTGACATTCTGAATGTCATCATGGTAGCTGCTTACAGTTTGGGAAAAATAATATTTTATGGAGGAACACATGTTATATGTAAATGCAGAATAGCCCACCAGGGTAGACTGCATATCTTACTGTACCAGATACGTATTGCTATATACAAACAAACATTGCCGATTGTCACCTGGAACATAACACAACAATGTCAGTTTAATATGGGCTGAAAGCAGACAGATGAGCTGATAGGGTGTTAGGTGTTTACAATGGACTAATCAAGAGACAGTATTAGGAAGTATTTGCAGGGTAAAGGCGGGCTACAATAAGAAGTGTATATACAATATATAAAGGCTTCAAATGATTCCACAATTTGAAATCTCACTTTTGATATAATGGACTCAGATGTATCTCTTTCATTTCTTGTCTCTTGTCTGTTTCCCAGTTTCCAAAGTGTGATAATCACTGACCATGGGCGGGATGTACTAAACGGAAAATGCAGTAAACACTTGTTTACCGCATTTTCCTAGTGTACTAATCCCCGGCGGGCAGGTCAGTGCCGCAACGGGGTTCGCCAGCTTTTGCTGGCAATACCCCATAGGTGGGCTTCTCTCCGCAGCGCTGTGTGAGGGATCGTCCCAGCATGCCTCGCGCCAGCTGTGCATGGCGGAGGACAGCTCTTATCGGAAGAGCTGTTCTCAGCAATGCTAACCGCATGTGTAAGTACATATACGATTAGCATTGTGGCGCTGGACGGCGATGTGCATTAGTACATCCCGCCCCATGTGTAATGTGCGTTTTAGTCATGATCAGTATGCACACTTGTCTTTGTGTACAGTTGTAGCTAGAGCAAATGTGCGTCTATGAGGTATCCACTCTTCGGTCATGTGAGACAATGGAAGCTATTCTGTATATTGTGGGCAATGTGTAATGGTGGAAAGATTACCCATTACTTGCGAAACCAGCTTTTTGCATAAACCATCATTTTAACAAGACATTAACTGATCTAACCATGATTATTCTAGGTTATATAAAAGAAACAACAACTTTCCATCGGGTTGGTATCGCATCCCCTTTCCATCAACTATACAACTTATGCTGCTAAATTATATTTTTACTATTTGCAAATTTTAGCGTTGCATTTTATTGCTATTAGTTATAGAGCAAAGATTACAGATATGATCAGTAATTACGCTCATAAACAAATTTACAGAATGCATTAAATGTGATTACTGTGCATACTTTAAACTCAAAGTGCATTTGATTGCTTCAATAAAAGATAACACTGTGATGATAGCTATTGGGTAGAACAGGGCAATTCAGCACTAAGTGCTTTTATCTGTATTTGGTGAAATTGACTGGTGATGAAGTCTACAAATACAGTTACAGAGTCTTATGGAAGTTTTTTTTAACCATCCAGATGATGTGTAGTATTTTGTGCATGATTTATCACCAGCCCCATTTTGTTTAGTGGGTTTTTATTAGAGATGAGCGGGTTCGGTTCCTCGGGATCCGAACCCCCCCGAACTTCACCCATTTTACACGGTTCCGAGGCAGCCTCGGATCTTCCCGCCTTGCTCGGTTAACCCGAGCGTGCCGGAACGTCATCATGTGTCGGATTCTCGCGAGATTCGTATTCTATATAAGGAGCCGCGCGTCGCCGCCATTTTTACTCGTGCTTTGGAGAGGATAGCGAGAGGACGTGGCTGCGTTCTCTCAGTTTCTGTGTTCAGTGTGCTGCAAATATCTGCTCAGTGTGCTGCAAATATCTGTGCTCAGTGTGCTGCAAATATCTGTGCTCAGTGTGCTGAAAATATCTACGTTCTCTGCCTGAAAAACGCTCCATATCTGTACTGCATTGTAGTATATAGTAGGAGGACAGTGCAGAATTTTGCTGACCACCAGTATATATATAGCAGTACGGTACAGTAGTGCACTGCTCTACCTCTGTGTCGTCAAGTATACTATCCATCCATACCTGTGCTGCATTTTAGTTGTGAACAGTATATAGGGGGTCATTCCGAGTTGTTCGCTCTGTAAATTTCTTCGCATCGCAGCGATTTTCCGCTTAGTGCGCATGCGCAATGTTCGCACTGCGACTGCGCCAAGTAAATTTGCTATACAGTTAGGTATTTTACTCACGGCTTTTTCTTCGTTGAGGCGATCGGAGTGTGATTGACAGGAAGTGGGTGTTTCTGGGCGGAAACAGGCCGTTTTATGGGCGTGAGGGAAAAAACGCTACAGTTTCTGGGAAAAACGCGGGAGTGGCTGGAGAAACGGAGGAGTGTCTGAGCGAACGCTGGGTGTGTTTGTGACGTCAAACCAGGAACGACAAGCACTGAACTGATCGCAGATGCCGAGTAAGGTTGAAGCTACTCAGAAACTGCTAAGAGGTGTGTAATCGCAATTTTGAGAATTCTTTCGTTCGCATTTTTACTATGCTAAGATTCACTCCCATAGGCGGCGGCTTAGCGTGTGTAAAGCTGCTAAAAGCAGCTTGCGAGCGAACAACTCGGAATGAGGGCCATAGTAGGAGGACAGTGCAGAATTTTGCTGACCACCAGTATATATATAGCAGTACGGTACAGTAGTCCACTGCTCTACCTCTGTGTTGTCAAGTATACTATCCATATCTGTGCTGCATTGTAGTTGCGTGCAGTATATAGTAGGAGGACAGTGCAGAATTTTGCTGACCACCAGTATATATGTAGCAGTACGGTACAGTAGTCCACTGCTCTACCTCTGTGTCGTCAAGTATACTATCCATCCATACCTGTGCTGCATTTTAGTTGTGCGCAGTATATAGTAGGAGGACAGTGCAGAATTTTGCTGACCACCAGTATATATATAGCAGTACAGTACAGTAGGCCATTGCTATTGATATATTACTGGCATATAATTCCACACATTAAAAAATGGAGAACAAAAATGTGGATGGTAAAATAGGGAAAGATCAAGTTCCACTTCCACCTCGTGCTGAAGCTGCTGCCACTAGTCATGGCCGAGATGATAAAATGCCATCAACGTCGTCTGCCGAGGCCGATGCCCAATGTCATAGTAGAGAGCATGTAAAATCCAAAAAACAAAAGTTCAGTAAAATTACCCAAAAATCAAAATTAAAAGCGTCTGATGAGAAGCGTAAACTTGCCAATATGCCATTTAGGACACGGAGTGGCAAGGAACGGCTGAGGCCCTCTCCTATGTTCCTCATGACTAGTGGGTCAGCTTCACATGAGGATGGAAGCACTCATCCTCCCGCTAGAAAAATGAAAAGACTTAAGCTGGCAAAAGCACAGCAAAGAACTGTACATTCTTCTAAATCACAAATCCCCAAGGAGAGTCCAATTGTGTCGGTTGCGATGCCTGACCTTCCCAACACTGGACAGGAAGAGGTGGCGCCTCCACCATTTGCACGCCCCCTGCAAGTGCTGGAAGGAGCACCCACAGTCCAGTTCCTGATAGTCAAATTGAAGATGTCACTGTTGAAGTACACCAGGATGAGGATATGGGTGTTGCTGGCGCTGAGGAGGAAATTGACAAGGTGGATTCTGATGGTGAGGTGATTTGTTTGTCAGGCACCTGGGGAGACACCTGTTGTCCGTGGGACGAATATGGCCATTGACATGCCTGGTCAAATTACAAAAAAAAATCACATCTTCGGTGTGGAATTATTTTAACAGAAATGCGGACAACAGGTGTCAAGCCATGTGTTGCCTTTGTCAAGCTGTAATAAGTAGGGGTAAGGACGTTAACCACCTCGGAACATCCTCCCTTATACGCCACCCGGAGAACATTCATCAGAAGTCATTGACAAGTTCAAAAACTTTGGGTGACAGCTAAAGCAGTCCACTGACAACTAAATCCCTTCCTCTTGAAACCAAGCTCCTGCAAACCACATCACCAACTCCCTCAGTGTCAATTTCCTCCTTAGACAGGAAAGCCAATAGTCCTGCATGCCATGTCACTGGCAAGTCTGACGAGTCCTCTCCTGCCTGGGATTCCTCCGATGCATCCTTGAGTGTAACGCCTACTGCTGCTGGCGCTGCTGTTGTTGCTGCTGGGAGTCGATCGTCATCCCAGAGGGGAAGTCGGAAGACCACTTGTACTACTTCTAGTAAGCAATTGACTGTCCAACAGTCCTTTGCGAGGAAGATGAAATATCACAGCAGTCATCCTGCTGCAAAGCAGATAACTCAGGCCTTGGCAGCCTGGGTGGTGTTAAACGTGTGTCCGGTATCCACCGTTAATTCACAGGGAATTAGACAATTTATTGAGTTAGTGTGTCCCCGGTACCAAATACCATCTAGGTTCCACTTCTCTAGGCAGGCGATAACGAGAATGTACACAGACCTCAGAAAAAGAGTCACCAGTGTCCTAAAAAATGCAGTTGTACCCAATGTCCACTAAACCACGGACATGTGGACAAGTGGAGCACGGCAGACTCAGGACTATATGACTGTGACAGCCCACTGGATAGATGTATTGCCTCCCGCAGCAAGAACAGCAGCGGCGGCACCAGTAGCAGCATCTCGCAAACGCCAACTCGTTCCTAGGCAGGCTACGCTTTGTATCACCGCTTTCCATAAGAGGCACACAGCTGACAACCTCTTACGGAAACTGAGGAACATCATCGCAGAATGGCTTACCCCATTGGACTCTCCTGGGGATTTGTGACATAGGACAACGCCACCAATATTGTGCGTGCATTACATGTGGGCAAATTCCAGCACGTCCCATGTTTTGCACATACATTGAATTTGGTGGTGCAGAATTTTTTTAAAAACGACAGGGGCCCGAAGAATTGCGGGCCACTTTCGGCATTCAGCCACTGCGTGCCGAAGACTGGAGCACCAGCAAACACTCCTGAACCTGCCCCGCCATCATCTGAAGCAAGAGGTGGTAACGAGGTGGAATTCAACCCTCTATATGCTTCAGAGGATGGAGGAGCAGCAAAAGGACATTCAAGCCTATACATCTGCCTACGATATAGGCAAAGGAGGGGGAATGCACCTGACTCAAGCGCAGTGGAGAATGATTTCAACGTTGTGCAAGGTTCTGCAACCCTTTGAACTTGCCACACGTGAAGTCAGTTCAGACACTGCCAGCCTGAGTCAGGTCATTCTCCTCATCAGGCTTTTGCAGAAGAAGCTGGAGAGATTGAAGGAGGAGCTAAAACGGAGCGATTCCGCTAGGCATGTGGGACTTGTGGATGGAGCCCTTCATTCGCTTAACCAGGATTCACGGGTGGTCAATGTGTTGAAATCAGAGCACTACATTTTGGCCACCGTGCTCGATCCTAGGTTTAAAGCCTACGTTGTATCTCTCTTTCCGGCAGACACAAGTCTGCAGAGGTGCAAAGACCTGCTGTTGAGACACTTGTCAAGTCAAGCGGAACGTGACCCGTCAACAGCTTCTCCTTCACATTCTCCCGCAACTGGGGCTGCGAGGAAAAGGCTAAGAATTCCGAGCCCACCCGCTGGCCGTCATACAGGGTAGTCTGGAGCGAGTGCTGACATCTGGTCCGGACTGAAGGACCTGCCAACGATTACTGACATGTCGTTTACTGTCACTGCATATGATTCTGTCTCCATTGAAAGAATGGTGGAGGATTATATGAGTGACCGCATCTAAGTAGGCACGTCAGACAGTCCGTACGTATACTGGCAGGAAAAAGAGGCAATTTGGAGTCCCTTGCACAAACTGGCTTTATTTTACCTAAGTTGCCCCCCCTCCAGTGTGTACTCCGAAAGAGTGTTTAGTGCAGCCGCTCACCTTGTCAGCAATCGGCGTACGAGGTTACTTCCAGAAAATGTGGAGAAGATGATGTTCATCAAAATGAATTATAATCAATTCCTCCGTGGAGACATTCACCAGCAGTTGCCTCCAGAAAGTACACAGGGACCTGAAATGGTGGATTCCAGTGGGGACGAATTAATAATCTGTGAGGAGGGGGATGTACACAGTGAAAGGGGTGAGGAATCGGAGGATGATGATGAGGTGGACATCTTGCCTCTGTAGAGCCAGTTTGTGCAAGGAGAGATTGATTGCTTCTTTTTTTGGTGGGGGCCCAAACCAACCAGTCATTTCAGTCACAGTCGTGTGGCAGACCCTGTCGCTGAAATGATGGGTTCGTTAAAGTGTGCATGTCCTGTTTATACAACATAAGGGTGGGTGGGAGGGCCCAAGGACAATTCCATCTGGCACCTCTTTTTTCTTTCATTTTTCTTTGCATCATGTGCTGTTTGGGGACAATTTTTTTGAAGTGCCATCCTGCCTGACACTGCAGTGCCACTCCTAGATGGGCCAGGTCTTTGTGTCGGCCACTTGTGTCGCTTAGCTTAGTCACACAGCGACCTTGGTGCGCCTCTTTTTTTCTTTGCATCATGTGCTGTTTGGGGACAATTTTTTGGAAGTGCCATCCTGCCTGACACTGCAGTGCCACTCCTAGATGGGCCAGGTGTTTGTGTCGGCCACTTGTGTCGCTTAGCTTAGTCACACAGCGACCTTGGTGCACCTCTTTTTTTCTTTGCATCATGTGCTGTTTGGGGACTATTTTTTTGAAGTGCCATCATGCCTGACACTGCAGTGCCACTCCTAGATGGGCCAGGTGTTTGTGTCGGCCACTTGTGTCGCTTAGCTTAGCCATCCAGCGACCTCTGTGCAAATTTTAGGACTAAAAATAATATTGTGAGGTGTTCAGAATAGACTGGAAATGAGTGGAAATTATGGTTATTGATGTTAATAATACTATGGGATCAAAATGACCCCCAAATTCTATGATTTAAGCTGTTTTTGAGGGATTTTTGTAAAAAAACACCCGAATCCAAAACACACCCGAATCCGACAAAAAAATTTCAGGGAGGTTTTGCCAAAACGCGTCCGAATCCAAAACACAGCCGCGGAACCAAATCCAAAACCAAAACACAAAACCCGAAAAATTTCCGGTGCACATCACTAGTTTTTATACATGTTCTCATACTCTACAGGTAGGATGTCACCTATACTAGCTCCGGCATCTAAGAAAGTGGTATGTTCTTGGCCTTGGAACTCATGGGAAGCCTTTATTATAGTTTAGTATTTGTTCTGGCCAAATGTATGTGCAGTATCTACACACAACATGGCTACACCTCAGTCCAGCCACAGACCAGTCACTAGAGTTACCAGAACATCCTGCATGCTGCAAGCCTAGCTGGGCCTCTACAGCACTTCTGGTACAAGGACACTGATTCCATTGTAGATGATTTTGCTTGAATTGTATCATATGTGCCAGGTAAATAAAATATATTGTTTTTAACTCTAAACTATACTCTGGTAAATATACTTACTAGTGGATGCTGTATGCCCCAACAAGGTACGGCTTGCTGCCAAACTTAGCCTACTGTACTTAACCCCAACAAGCATGGCCGTAGAGAGCCTGGGTGGGCCACAGTACTGTTTTTGATGTGTGTCCATACTTCCTTACAAAAAAATGTGCTTTAAAAAATTTTTTTCGGCGTGTGCCTGTCTGCCAGGGACAGTTTGGGAGTGGGGTTAAACAATTCAACATCAGTCTCTCTGTATCCATCACAGGGGGACACGCTGCTGTACTGCCGCTGACAGGCAATGTGGAGTTATCAGAATTAGTACCCAGTCCCCCCATCTTTTGGTGCCCCATTGCTCTGTGCCCTCTCATTCTCTGCCTGCTGTCCTTGTGTGCCTCCTCTCAGCTTCCCTGCACTGCTGAGCAGCGAGTGTAGCTGGGCAGGCACGGTGACATCACTGGGAGTCCAGACTGCTGGGGCAGGAGAGGGAGGACTGGCTGCATGCTGTTGCTGCAGCAGCCATATGCTGCCAAATGTGTACACCACTGCTGCTTGTTACGGGGGTGTTGTGGCCCTGGGTCCCTCCGACAAGCCCAGACCTGGGTATAGACTACCTGCTCCCCCCCACCCCCCTCGGTGCCATTGTAGACAGGTACATTGGTGCGCACAGCCAGGTCCTAATGCAGAGGTTTACAGGGCCCAGGGGCTCCAATACTAAACACTAAATGATTATTCTTGGTGGAATCCTCTCAGAGATGCAAAGCACCTACAGTATTTTCAGAACCATACCAGTAACCCGTGAAATTAGTCCTATAATTATTTATTGCTAGTGGATCAAGAATGTCAGGTCTGATCTCCTATAACCTTTAAAGCTTCCTCCTTCAACGCCCTCATGTTCCCTGGAAGAAGTATTTATAACAAACATTGGCCTTGTGCCAATATCACCTGCTTATTATTATCATTGTTATTTTATGCTGCTGGGTAAACTATATGAACTTGCGGCCAAGCAAAACTTAGATTACAATGAAGAAGACAAAGCACAGCAGTTTTAGTGTGAGGGGCATTACTGATTTGATCATAAAATGTTATTAACATAGAGACAACAAATCACACAGGTTACTTGGGGTTAAATTCTGCAAAATCGTAATAAGCACTGATGTGAGTTGTATGCTGCAGGGTAACTTCACTCAACTGAATAGTTCCCACAACTTCCTCTCTAGGCTAAACTCTGCCATGATGCTGCTGAATCGCTCTAACTACATTTCGGAGGAGGAATTACAATGGCTTTTACATCCCAACACCACATCTGATCCCCCCCACCAGGCCGTCTTTTTCATATGGGCTCAATGGGCAGTTGCCCAAAAGCCCCAGGAGTATAAGGGACCTAGGTTGATAGTTGAATGTCCCCTTCTTCTGGGGATATAACATTTTTGAAAATTATCCCTGGGGAACCGGAGATATTCGACTTCTAAGAGGTGGTCCCCATCTGAGCCTGTTAATTGCTCTTTCCGGTCAGATATCTCAGGTTCTGTCTGACATAGAGTTTTTCAGGGGGTATACTCCAAAAGCTGTGAATCTCCCCTTTCAGTGGACACTGGCAGCTTTTCTCTACTATACCCAGAACCAGAGATATCAGCCTTCCAGCAGCTCATCCCTGCTCCAGCTCCACACGCCTGGTATACAGTTTATATTTTCATTGGGGAATTGCTCTGGCTCCTGAACTCTGATCCCCAAGTCCCCAGTACCTCCTGGAAGTTGGGGCTCTCTATTTTTTATTCCATTGAATGCTAAGAAATCTATTTCCAGGAATTTGAGAAATCTGTTGTCAAGCAATCTGCCATCCCACCGGAAAATGATGAATATTAAGCCCACTTCACTATCCACCCCTCTCCTGCATATTTAGTCATTTACCAGGGCCCCTTTATTCAGCCCAATTCCCCCTTCTACAGTTTTGTGTTTTCTCTCCCACCATCTGTGCAGTAAAGGAGTAATTAGCAGCAATTGCTCCTCAAGGTCCTACATGCGGAGCGGAAGATAGAACACCCCCTACCACCCACGGGACATCAAAGCTGCCACTGATAACACCCCCCACCCCTACCGATGGAGGATAAGTAGGGGCCCTAGTGTTTTGCTTTGTCCAGGGGCCTACACTGCTGTTGAGGTGGCGTTGCCCCCCCCCCCCTCCCCGATGCCATTTAGGCTGGACAGGCCCCCCATGCTTTATTAGAAGTTGTCTGGCTTTCCCAGCTGTTTAACACTGTCCTATGTGGGTCAAAGTTTAACTGGACTACAGTAGACCCAAGAGTATTGTTATTCCAAACCAGATAAAGATCATACTGTTTGCTCTAATAACAGGCTAATTTCTGTCTTTAATTAAGAGAGAGTGTCTTGCGCTGTCTCTGCCTGGGAGCACTAAGACCCCGTCTGACCTTGTACGTTACTGCGCATGTGTGACCATCCAGCGTGTCTTCAGCTCCATCCTCTATTGTGATTGGACCTGTCCCTGAGAGTCTCCATAGCAGAGAAAAGACAGAGGTCAATTGAACAATCTTCTTTGGTATTTTTAATATTTTTTATTCATTTATAGTTTGTGTTTTTATAAATATATATACCGTATTATTTCAGTATGGCTACAGCAACATCATTTTTTCATAAATATTAAAAAAAAAAAAAAAACATTATTATTACGTATGAACGCAGCACTATTCTCTTTTTCTCTTTATAACATTTTCTCCCATATACCATTCAAAGATTGATCATGGTCATACACAGGAGCTGATTCCGAGTCACACACAAAGTGGCTGGAGTTGCCAGCAGCCATCGTAGCCTGATTACTTACCTTATGCTAATGCACGATTCTGTAGGGCTAATGCAGGATTTGTGTATCTGCAAGCAGAAAGCCGTGCGGGCCATTGATATTACCTAGCCACCCCAACTCATCTTTGGTATTGGCACTTGCACCAACCCATCCATCAGAAACAGGCTTCCCTTCCCAGTACTCACAACTCAGAATTGCTCAGAGATTTACATACATGCAGGACTGGGATGGAAAACCAGCCCGGGGGAATATCTGGAAGCAGCCCTAATGGAGGCGGGATCTGTTGAGGGGCTAGGGTCTGTCGAGGTGGATGGGATACACCCTCCTCATAGAACCTGATGCAGCCTTCCTTGCGTATTTTGCTGCAGTTGGGTCTGCGACTTTATGCTACTGCCACTACACAGCCCTTCCCTGGTGTACATCTGAGACACCCACTTTCAGTGTCTACAGACGCTGCAATACATCGTGGTGCATTTTTAGATGCAATATCCAAATGGTTTAATGTAATAATAGTAATAGTACCTTTTAACCAGGCAAAGGTTTTCTGGGCGGAACATTTTACCCCTTTTCACCCGCTTAGAAGTCGAAATTTGAAAAATCCCTGCTTGATGGGTGGCTACAAATAACTGTCACAGTTTCCAGACCACCCAGCAGTCACATGTTCTAGGTCAACCAGCAGGTGTACAGGGAGAGTTCACCTACTGTCACATTTTCCAGAGCACAATAGTGATGCACTGTAAACAACTGGCAGACATTATTCCATATAATTCCAAAAAGAAGCAACCAATTACAATGTCAATATTTTTCTGCAAATCTATGGACCAAGGGCCTAATTCAGTAAGGATTGCAGTTACAAAGCTGCTTGCAGCAGCTTTGCAAATGCAATTCTTAGCAATGCAAATGCAGGAGGAGGTGCGTAGCACTTCCTTCCTGCATTTGCGATGCGATCACATATGAGATGAACACAGCGACCATCAGTCGTGATATTCATCTGCAACCGAAGGCTGAGTAAGTCTGAGCTTACTCAGGCTTGCCGTCACAGGGTGGCTTGCGAGGCCAAGAAACCTGCATCACGCGACGCAGTCCTTGGCCTTGCCACTCCCGGAAAACCGCCCCCATCCCTCCCCGCAAATGCCTCTGCCTGTCAATCAGGCAGAGGCATTTGCATCCCTGTGATGCGACTGCAGGACCCATTCTGCACATGCACAGAACAGGTCCTGCACGTGCGCACTTCCCGACCATCGGGAAAATGCAATGAGGATTGTTTATGTGATCCTTACTGAATTAGGCCCCAAGGGGTGTAGTACGGTATGCCGGCGCTCGGGCTCCCGGCGACCAGCATACCGGCTCCGGGAGCCCGACCACCGGCATACCGACAGCATGGCGAGCGCTAAGGAGCCCCTTGCGGGCTCGCTGCGCTCGCCACGCTCTGGGCACGGTGGCGCGCTACACGCGCCACACTATTTTATTCTCCCTCCAGGGGGTCGTGGACCCCCGCGAGGGAGAATAGCTGTCGGTATGCCGGGTGTCGGGATTCCGGCGCCGGTATAATGTGCGCCGGGATTCCGACATTCGGCATACTGAAGACCACCTGGTCCCAAGACCTTCATTTTGGTATATGATGTGCACTGCTCAGAAAATGGCATCATACAAATACGGCACTCATAAAAGTCATCCTTCTGCTACTAATATATACAGTAGATAGATAATATATAGAACTCACTAACATGATTGGACACTATAGATCACATGACCGTGTATTATTTCCCTACAACCACACACCTTACAGCGTAAATACACACTTGAACTGCTACCAACTGGCACATGACCCTCTGTAAACACATCCAACTGTAAACACCAGCATCAATCACATGTTACTGACAGCAGAACATCCTTGCCTCACTCCTGCCAAACTGACAGCAGCACATCCCTGCCACACTGACAGACTGGCATTGCTGTACTGGAGTGCTCTCTCTTGGAATATATATATATATATATATATATATATATATATATATATATATATATTATATACAAACAAAATTCAGCACTCACCATAGCAAGCTCACTTATGCTCACCACATCAATAAATAAATGATGGGGGTTTAGTTAGTGAATTGGCCAATGCACAGAAGCCTGCAAACCGATCCCCAAGGTACCCCACCTTCTTGCAGGTCCTACACTATCACAGAGTCTTAAAACCTGGCAACTGTTTCATACATAATACATAAAGTGCAGTCATGTACCCCGCACTGAGTGGTAAATGCAGTCATGTACCCCACACTGAGTGGTAAGTGCAGTCATGTACCCTGCTTCTGGGGTGGCGAGTGCTGTGATTTTATATTTGTTTGGATAGATAGAAGCTTCAAATATTAAGTGCTTATAATTTTTTATTTATTCAGTGTAGAGCTGTTTCTTTTTATTATAATACATATTTATTGGGTCACACATAACGTACACACGTACACGCCCTCTATATTACACCACGCGCAGGTAACTATCCCTCTGGGATGCGGACAAGATCCCGCCGGACGGAATCCCGGCGGTCGAAATACCGACACCGAGATCCAGACCGCCACAATCCCGACATATTCTCTCTCTGTGGGTGTCCACGACACCCATAGAGAGAGAATAAATTAGCGTGCCGAGCGTAGCGAGGCACCGCGCCCACAGCGATCCCGCAAGGGGCTGCGCTGCGCTCACCCCCCATGTCGGGATTGTGCCAGTCGGGATCCCGGTGTCGGTATTCCGACCGACGGGATTTTGTACTGATCCCATCCCTCTATATTACACTGCTCACAGGTCCCTTTCCCTCTAAATGATACTACACACACAGGTCTCTATCCCTCTCTATTACACCGCAGGCAGCCCCTATCCCTCTATATTACACCACACGCAGGTCCCTATCCCTCTATATTACACCACACGCAGGTTCCTATCCCTCTATATTACACTGCATGCAGATCCCTATCACTCTATATTATACTACGCACACACAGGACACTATCCCTCTATATTACACCACACACAGGTAACTATCCCTCTATATTACACTGCTCGCAGGTCCCTTTCCCTCTAAATGATACTACACACAGGTCTTTATCCCTCTCTATTGCACCGCAGGCAGTCCCTATCCCTCTATATTACACCACACGCAGGTCCCTATCCCTCTATATTACACCACACGCAGGTTCCTATCCCTCTATATTACACTGCATGCAGATCCCTATCACTCTATATTATACTACGCACACACAGGACACTATCCCTCTATATTACACCACACACAGGTAACTATCCCTCTATATTACACTGCTCGCAGGTCCCTTTCCCTCTAAATGATACTACACACACAGGTCTTTATCCCTCTCTATTGCACCGCAGGCAGTCCCTATCCCTCTATATTACACCACACGCAGGTCCCTATCCCTCTATATTACACCACACGCAGGTTCCTATCCCTCTATATTACACTGCATGCAGATCCCTATCACTCTATATTATACTACGCACACACAGGACACTATCCCTCTATATTACACCACACACAGGTAACTATCCCTCTATATTACACTGCTCGCAGGTCCCTTTCCCTCTAAATGATACTACACACACAGGTCTCTATCCCTCTCTATTACACCGCAGGCAGTCCCTATCCCTCTATATTACACCACACGCAGGTCCCTATCCCTCTATATTACACCACACGCAGGTTCCTATCCCTCTATATTACACTGCATGCAGATCCCTATCACTCTATATTATACTACGCACACACAGGACACTATCCCTCTATATTACACCACACACAGGTAACTATCCCTCTATATTACACTGCTCGCAGGTCCCTTTCCCTCTAAATGATACTACACACACAGGTCTTTATCCCTCTCTATTGCACCGCAGGCAGTCCCTATCCCTCTATATTACACCACACGCAGGTCCCTATCCCTCTATATTACACCACACGCAGGTTCCTATCCCTCTATATTACACTGCATGCAGATCCCTATCACTCTATATTATACTACGCACACACAGGACACTATCCCTCTATATTACACCACACACAGGTAACTATCCCTCTATATTACACTGCTCGCAGGTCCCTTTCCCTCTAAATGATACTACACACACAGGTCTCTATCCCTCTCTATTACACCGCAGGCAGTCCCTATCCCTCTATATTACACCACACGCAGGTCCCTATCCCTCTATATTACACCACACGCAGGTTCCTATCCCTCTATATTACACTGCATGCAGATCCCTATCACTCTATATTATACTACGCACACACAGGACACTATCCCTCTATATTACACCACACACAGGTAACTATCCCTCTATATTACACTGCTCGCAGGTCCCTTTCCCTCTAAATGATACTACACACACAGATCTTTATCCCTCTCTATTACACCGCAGGCAGTCCCATCCCTCTAAATTACACCACACGCAGGTTCCTAAACCTCTATATTACACAGCAGGCAGTCGCTATCCCTTTATATTACATTGCACGCAGGTCCCTATCCCTCTATATTACACCACACACAGGTCCCTATCCCTCTATATTACACCACATGCAGGTCCCCATCCCTCTATATTACACCGGGATCCGGTCTGAAGATCGACAGTGTCTAGGTCGACAATGTTTAGGTCGACCACTATAGGTCGACAGTCACTAGGTCGACATGGATGGAAGGTCGACAGGGTTTCTAGGTCGACATGTGCTAGGCGACAGGTCTAAAGGTCGACATGAGTTTTTCACATTTTTTTCAATTTATTTTATTTTTTCATACTTAACGATCCACGTGGACTACGATTGGAACGGTAAAGTGTGCCGAGCGAAGCGGTAGCGGAGCGAAGGCACCATGCCCGAAGCATGGCGAGCGAAGCGGTGCACTAATTTGGGATCCCGGTCACTTTACGAAGAAAACGACACCAAAAAAAAAAAAAAAAAAAAATCCTCATGTCGACCTTTAGACCTGTCGACCTAGCACATGTCGACCTGGAAACCCTGTCGACCTTCCATCCATGTCGACCTAGTGACTGTCGACCTATAGTGGTCGACCTAAACATTGTCGACCTAGATACTGTCGATAAAACGAACCACACCCATTACACCGCAGGCCGTCTCTATCCCTCTATATTACACTGCACACAGGTCCCTATCCCTCTATATTACACTGCACGCAGGTCCCTATCCCTCTATATTACACCACATGCTGGTTCCTATCCCTCTATATTACACTGCAGGCAGATCCCTATCCCTCTATATTACACCACACACTGGTCTTTAAGCCTCTCTATTACACCGCAGGCAGTCCCATCCCTCTAAATTACACCACACGCAGGTTCCTAACCCTCTATATTACACAGCAGGCAGTCTCTATCCCTCTAGATTACACTGCACACAGGTCCCTATCCCTCTATATTACACTGCACGCAGGTTCCTATCCCTTTATATTACTCCACACGCAGGTCCCCATCCCTCTATATTACACCGCAGGCAGTCTTTATCCCTCTATATTACACTGCACACAGGTCCCTATCCCTCTATATTACACTGCACGCAGGTCCCTATCCCTCTATATTACACCACATGCAGGTTCCTATCCCTCTATATTACACTGCAGGCAGATCCCTAACCCTCTATATTACAGTGCACACAGAGATCCCTACCTCTCTTAATTATATTACACACAGGTCTCTATCCCTCTATATTACACCACAGGCATTCCCTATCCCTCTATACGCAGGTTTCTATCCCTCTATATTACACCACACGCAGGTTCCTATCCCTATATATTACACTACACTCAGGTTCCTATCCCTCTATATTACTCCACATGCAGGTCCATATCCCTTTATATTACACTACACATAGGTCCCTATACCTCTATATTACACCACACACAGGTCCCTATTCCCCCCTTCTCTTTACTCTGTATGCTCTTTAAAGCCTTACTTTCCCTTTAATATTTATACTTTATTCTAATTTCTTTAGTCTCCCTTTCTTTTCTCTATCATATCTCACTGACTCATTTTCCTTTCTTATTTCTCTCATAAAACACTGTCCTTTCTCATCTCTCACAGGGCATACTTGCATTCCTTTCTAATCTCCAGAATAGAGCATCTTACTTGCCTTCTTTTCTCTCTCTCAGGGGGACATTTACTAAGCAGTGATAAGTGAGCCAGTGGAGAAGTGCCCATGGCAACCAATCAGCATTGAAGTAACATCTATAATTGCATACTATAAAATTATACAGAGCTGCTGATTGGTTGATGGGGCAACTTCTCCACTGGCTCACTTCTCCACTCTTATCAATGCTTAGTAAATGTCCCCCTCAGTCACCTACAGTACTTTGCTGTCTCAGGAGCCTTACTCTTTACTTTCACTCCACTTTCATTCCTCACCCACTTTCATTTCTTTACTTTCCCTCATACGTTACTCACTTGCAATGTTTTAGTCTGCTTTCTTCTCTCTATAATCTCTTCCTGCCTCTGTAGTAGGGATTGCAATCGACCATTGATGATTCGTAATCATCGATGGTTTATGGCCGATGTAGAATACTTTTGCCATCAATGGGGGAGAACCAGATGGTTTCCCTCCATCGATGGCATGGCATAACCAAATGTTTTTGTTTTCGACCCCAGTGTTCTGATTGGCCCACAGGCCAGTCAGCGAAAGGAGTTGGATGACCATCGGTGTTGGAAACCATCAATGTTCATTCATTATATAGTTAGCAGCCATCAATGGTCACGTACCATATCACCATCGATGGTTACCACACAGATGGCCAACCTACTCTATAGTCTGTTATCACATGGCAGCAGTGCCAAGTGCTGGTCCCACCCTCTGCATGACATCATGCAGAGGGCAGGACTTGTCATATGAGTAAGTGCTGCATTGCCCACCAAGCAACTGCACAGTCTGCAGCATCATTGATATTGGCTGTGCAGGGTGCCATTTCCAAACGCTACCCAATCTGACCTATGCCCCAATTATGGAAGCCAGCCTGGTAGAGGGATGAGTCAGACCACTGAGGGAACAATGGGACCGTCCCAGCAGGAACTGTCCCGGCACCCCGGTGGGCCAATCCACTGCTGCATATATGCCCACAACACTTCCATGACAATCTCACAAGACAGGGCGGTACCATGTGCTTATATTGCTGCCACCCAAAAATGACTAATTTCATGGAAAATCAGATCCATCTGAATTCTGGCCAGCTCATGACAAAGATATGCAAAAACGCGTAAGTTAGCATCTGTGCACGTGCTGTATGCTAAAGTTCATCTGTGCACAGAGATCCATATGATCAGCATCAGCCCCATATAGTGAAAGAAATGTAGTATGGTCCTCGGAGATAATCCCATCTTCAGATGGCATCAGCCACTGTAGCCTATGGTCTACATTTCTCAAAACTTACAGGGAGAGGGTTCTCAGAAGCCCTCCTCATCAATAGCTGATGCACATGAGTGGTCAGTAGACTGCGCATACATAGAAACCTAAAGGGGAAGTGAAATGAACATCCCTCTCTATCAGTCCCTGGCTTACCTCAGTAATAATAGATTGTGTAAGACATTGGATGTCGCAATCCTTTTAAGATGCCATTTCCCCTTCTCTAACATTGAAACTCATGTCGTAACTGAGGGTAGAGGATTGCTGATAAAGTGCATGATTCACAATCAAATCTTCACATTTGTTAACATTTATGCCCCGAATGTGGGTCAACCTACATTTTTAGAACATTTAGTGTTCTAATAATGTACACTCTGATGCTGGGTATAGTGTTAAAAGGGGGTGATTTTATCTGAATCCTACAACTCTTAGACTCATCTTCTGCAGCCTCCAATAACCCTGAGAAATGGCATCGCAAGGTATGTCATCTGATTCATGAGCACCAATTGGTGGATACCTGGAAATTACGGAATCCTGTAGACCATGATTATACCATTTTCTCCAACCTTGATAATGTATGCTCTAGGATTGATTATCTGTTTTAGAGCATAAACACCTTCATATGTATGTCAATACAGATTGAACAACTCACATGAGCGGACCATGCACCCACATCCCTTATGGTTAGTATATTCCACCCCCGCCTGCTATCCATTTGTGGAGACGCAATGCACTTCTCCTTCAGGATTTCTATTGTAGGGATCAACTGAAGCAGTATATCGATGATTATGTTTTTCTTAATACGAGTCCTGATACTGTATGTCAGCTATTACGTTGTGGGAAGTCCACAAATGTGTTTTGAGAGATAAGCTTATTCAGCTTGGTTCATATATGAAGAAGCAGAAGGAGGGGCAAAGGTTGATGTTCTTACCGAAGATTCAGGTGCTAGAGACATTCCATAAGGCTGTGCCTGGGGATATCCTTGCAGAGTTTGCTAAGGATAGACAATCTGTGAACAAACTTATGTTGGATAAAGTTAAATTAGATTTTCGTAAGTGCAGGAGTTTTGCGTGCATAGCAAGCTTCCATGCATCTACAGTCAGCAGTGGACAATAATGGCCGAGAGTGCTACTTGACCTCAGAAATTGCTGAGGAATTTCATTCCTACTATTCTAAGATTTAGAACTTGGTGGAGGGCTCTCCAACGTCAGCTAGTCAGGTGAGTACCGAGGTGGTTTTGGTATATCTCAAGGGTCTTGACTTTCCTACACTGACTGAGGAAGAGGCTCAAGATTTGAACAGGACTTTTACCCAGGATGAATTAGTTGAGGCAATTAAGGCTTCTCCATCTGGAAAAAAGCCCTGGGATGGATGGATGGATTTCCTATCTCTTATCTCATCAATTGACCTAGGGGGAAAACCCTTGCGGTTACATCAATTAATCGTCACACAGCCTAGTAATGAATGGTGCACAGTGTCTCCATTCATTAAACTATTGTACCCCAGCAACATAGAGCCAATTAGAAAGCTGTTGCTGTGGCAGCGGCTCCTGATTGGCCTACGGGACCCTCTATTGATATTACTATTGGTAGAGGTCCCCATTCGCATAGTAGAAGTGTATGTTTGCACATACACTTCTACGTGTTCATTGGTTCCGGTGAATGAGTTTTCTTTATTTTAACTCGTGGGATGTCTACATGGATCGAAGAGGACAGATCTACACAGGATTTTTTGTATTTTTTTTTTAAACAGATACCCTAATGGATTTTACTTGGACAAGTGGTCGTAAATGGCGGCGTGGGATGTAGGTACAGTAAGTATGTGTGAGTGTGTAAGTGTGTGCTAATAAACTCCTACTATCATGGTGTGTGTGTGTGTTTTGTCTTTTGTGGGGTATTTGTTTTGTTGTGGAACTACAGGTACCAGCGGGCACTTTAATTCCCTGCATGCTGGTACTTGTGGTTTTCCAAGTACCAGCATGCGGGGAGGCTTGCTGGGACTTGTAGTTCCACAGCACAAGACAATATTCATTTTAACACTTTCACGGCTATTAGCCCTCCATCCACAGCCCACGGATGGAGGGGACAGTCCAATGCTTCATCCCTGGCCCTTGTGTGCCTGAAGGGGGGAACCCCTTTATTTAAGGGGTCCCCACTCCCCAGGGAACCCCGGCCGGGGTTGACTAGTTGGGAGGAGTGATGCTGCAGTCGCAGGGACCTGCACAAAAGTGTCCCATGGGGCTGCGGCATCACCTCCCTGGCTAGTGGAGCCCGGTGCTGGTTTCAAAAATACGGGGGACCCCTACTTCTTTTGTCCCCCGCATTTTTGGAACCAGGACCGGTCCAGGAGCCCGGTGGTGGTTGTTAAAATACAGGGAACCCCAGTCAATTCCCCCCTTCCCCTGTATTTTTGCAACCAGGACCGTCTCAAAGAGCCCAAGGCTGGTTATGCTTTTGGGGTGGGGGGTGGGGGGGGAGCCTGCACGTCATTTTTTTTTTATTGTTAACACTTTCTTTACTGTTCCAGACATCTCACTGATGTTTCCTTTACTAAAAATCGCCAATAATCATATGTGAAGTCCGTTGTAACCTTAAAATTCGCACCCTATTACATTTGCAATTTTTTTGTAAAAAATCGCACGTTACAAATGTTCGATTTGGTGCGATTCTTTAGACGCCTAAAAAAATCGCACCCTATTACATCTAGCCCCTAGTACAGGCATTCCCAGCCACGGTCCTCAAGGCACACCAACAGTGCAGGTTTTAGTGATATCCAGGCTGCAGCACAGATGGTTAAATCAAAATAACTGAGCTACTAATTAAGTCACTTGTGCTGAAGCTTGGATATCACTAAAACCTGCACTGTTGGTGTTCCTCGAGGACCGTGGTTGGGAATGCCTGCCCTAGTATCACTGCCAATACTATCCGCTTATAAAGTTCAGAATGCAACAAATGCATAAAATGACATCCACCTTCTTCAGAGCTTCTTCTTCTGAAATGGGTGGCAGATCCAGCTGCTGCTTTTTGTCGAGAGCATAATGTGTCATATGTCACAAATTTGCCAATAACTGGGCATCACTTAGAGATGTGTGGTGAGCAGTCTAGCACGCATGCAGGCACAATCTAGAACCGGCGATAGCGCCGCATGGGGTCGCGCATTGCTATCGCTATGGGCATATACACAAAGAGATCCGTGTTGTCAGATTGCTTAGAAATGAAACACTGAAAATGGCACATCTTGCAGTAATGAACACAGACAATCACTGCACAGCAGCCAGGTTACAAAATCATCGACAATCAACTGTTCGAAGAACTTCACCAGCATAAAGTGGATCATCTATCCAGCAGCCACATAAAGGTGATCCAATAGTTCTTGTACCCGCACCCAGAGCAAAAACTAAACACATCTACCAAATATGAACACTACCGGGGTTTATTGTGTGGTTGATTTATAAAGGGCACAGAACACGGGCAAAATCTAGAATAAGATCTCTGTATCTCTGTACTACAGCAATTGCTGCACAAGCTCATCAGTATGGAAATGAAAAGGAACTGCACATCACATACAGGCAATCTTCATTTTCTGCTTAATTTTTTTCCATAAACCCTCAGCGAAAAATGGGCCTAAATGATTATTTGAAATATATTTATCTTTGTGTGTGTGTATGTATGTATGTATGTATATATATATATATATATATATATATATATGTGACCAAATGCGCTTCGCTGCCCATGTCAAGCGAACACAGATTTGGATTGGGTCCCACGGGCTTAGGCCAAGAGAAGAATCCCTCTTACCATCAGCAACCGCCTGTTACTGACTCCCCCCCCCCCCCCCCCCACCCACTGCACAGTGGGCAGGTATTTTGCTGCCACCACCAGCTCCTACCACGACCCTGGGACCACTGATTTCCACTCAGGCTCCGGTTACCAGAACCTGCTGATACCGCTTGCTGCTGTGTATGTGTAGACACGCTGCTGACACGCCTCCTAATTGGTACCAGCTGAATCCCACTGGTCCTGGAGTTTGGAGATGCTAGACTTAACCCAGGGGGAATGGGATTGCATTTGTCTCATTTCCGTTGGTCACAAGATTAAAGGCAGTCATCCTGAAGGCAAGATGTTTATTGCTCAAGTAGTCTTAAAAAATATTCTTTCCCTTGCAAGGATTGCTTGGGGGGATACAGCATACAGATGTTCACAGCAGTATACAACACTTCTTGATGTCACAGAAGGTATATATTATCTCTCTACCCAGGGATCAGATGCCCAGTTTTTCTTCTGTTCTTTCACACAATCCCATAGTGGGGTAGTTCCACCCTGTGGTCTCTTAAACCAATCATGCTATCAATGTGTATACAACAATATACCTAAAACATTTCTCATATGTGCTTCATCCATGCATTTTGAGCATTCATTTCTACAACCATGAATAGAGTACTACATATAACATATTAAAAGACATTATAAAATATACATTTACAATATATGGTGCCTAGCGCTGATTCAAAGGCATGTATCAGTGTGATATGGATGTTTGATGCAACGTTACCTTCATGTCCCGTGTCTGCTGCCAGGAGACATAGTACCACACTGTCAGGCTATCTCAATGAAGAAGAAAAAAACCATAGTAGTCAAAAGTCAAGTAATAAAACTGCGACTACTACACTTCAGAAAGGACAATCACACGAAAACTAAACTGGAGAATTTGCCCAAAGCAACCAATCAGATTCTAATGGAAATCAAATGTTTGAAAAGTCGGTTGGGTGTCTGTTTTTTCCTGTCTATTAGATAGTAAAAAAAAGACTCCCAACTGACTTTTCAATCATTTGAATCTCCCCCTAACTGTCAATTTTCTAGCACAGTTTTTGAAATGACAGAAACTATCTGGTTGATTGGGCAACTACTTCACTTTATTACTTTATTTATCTACAAGGCTGCATACCTCCCCCCCACCGCACCCCAGTCTTTGAGTCTTACGGTCATTAGATGTGTGTGTGTTTGTGTGTGTGTGTGTGTGTGTGTGTGTGTGTGTGTAATATAAATGTCCTTTTGGGTTATTCATATAATTTAGTTCTGTGTTTTAATCTGTTGTTTATTGGCAAAGTGTGAGAAGCGGATGGTTATAAATAATAAATATTATCTCTGAATTACTTCATTTCATCTTCATTTCTTGGCATTGCCTATCCTGCCCAGTGTAATCCTATGTAATACACCTAAAATGGCTGCCTCACCTGGGTCATTCATGTGCAGGATGAATATTCCCTAAAACTGAGGACCAAAAATGGTTGCCACACCTTTTGTATTACTCCATGGTCTAGCTAGTACTCTTTACATAAACATGCGCAGACACTGACACGGGCATGCCGCTCTGGGATTTCCACCCTTCACCGCATTATGGTCTACCCCCCCATCCATGACATAGACTGCTTAGCTGGTGGCCCAGGTGAGCAGTCTTATGTCCTAGAGCAAGGGGTGGAGAAGGTAGTCTGTTACCCGGTGGAGGAGGGAAGTCCTGAGCGGCACTCCCTGTGTCAGCATCTGCGCACGCCTGTGACTCTTTACTATGCTCATAATTTTTTTTTCCCTTTCTATTCATTCTGTTTGTTAAGCACCTTGTGTCTTATCAGAGAGAAAGCATTATATAAATAAAATGATTATTATTATTATTATTATTATTATTATTATTAATAATATTATTATTATTATTATAACAACTCAGAATAGGATGCAGTTCTAACTACATGTTTACAAAATTCTCATGAGACAGTTCTCTTCCATGTGTAAAGTGAATTGACACCTGTTTCACGTATGGATATAAACGGCCAAGATCTGCAAAAAATTACCATGCACAAAAATGCATATGGTCACTAGTGCGCATGTGCCATTTTCTAACATTGCTGTTGCATTCGGAGCTGTTTGTGACTCAGACCCTTATTTGCATGCAGAGACAGTGTAATTTAAGCAGTGACATTACTAAACATTTGTGGGCCACCCTGCAACATTTAGTAAAGTGTCTTATGTACCATCCAAGCATCAACACATAAACAAATGGGGCGTTTGACAGGGAATGTGAGCCCCTTGCAGCTGAGGATCAGTAGTACCTGCACGTTTGCTACAATTGCAGTTATACCTTTGGCTACAGGTTTTATTTGACATAAAGTACAGTATTATTAGAGCGGCACACATGAAAATCAGTATCCCCATCTTTACGTTCTGCTATTTATTTTACAATTTGAATACACTCTGCAATATCCATTTTTTTCACTGCAACTGAACAAATCATCTCTCAGGCATTCATAGCAAATAATGTTATTTACAGAGGCATTTCTGAATTAAGATTGCTATTTGATTTTCACAGCTACAGTATAGCACAGCACAGATAACAGTGTATTTCTGTCATTTATTAACCTTGAAAAATACAGTACTTATTCCATTCAGTGACTTCCAGCCATAAATACTGTAAGATCAGTTGCTTCACATTATTTTTGTAAACGCTCATTTAACACGATTGTTTGTTGTCTAAATATTACTCACTTCTTTTTGTATTTCCTAAACAGGGAGGGGCGAAAAATCAACTGTAAGTTCTTTTTATGCAAATTATGTTTGTGTCATTGTTAGCAATACATATTGTTATACTGTATGTACATACATTACCATACTTAAGGGGGGTACTCACGGAGCGATCACTGCTTAAAATCTAAGCAATCTGACTAGATTGCTTAGCTTTTAAGCATGATCGCTCCATGTGTACCCCCCACAGCGATAGCGATGCGCAGCCCCGCGCATCGCTATCGCTAGATTGGCCTGCCATGCAGGCCAATCTAGCATGTCGCTCATTTCACCCGCTGGGTGAAATGAGCGGCCCCCTCCGTCTCCCCACGCACCCTCAGCACACATTGAGCAGCGGGAGAGATGTGTGCTGAGTGGTTCGCTCAGCACACATCTCTCCCACGTCGGCCAGTGAGTACTGGTCTTTACTCTCATAAGAAGTTTAGGATATTGGGCCTAATTGGGAGGTGGCTGCAGTGCCGATGCTGGACATAGTGAAGCAATTATTTGCTACGGTGCATGCTTCTAAGTCGTATTGCGCTTGTGTCCCAATTGTGCCATACAGTTCACAGCTGCAATTTCAGACAAGCGCATGGACAAAATGTAGTGGCGTTCCTGGGCGGTGACAAGGAGGTGTCTTAAAGCACATATGGAGATGGTCTGTTTTATGGCGGGATTATGGGAGTGTGGCATGACCAAGAGCTGCCTGCACGGCCCGGCCACGGTGTGACGTCATATCGCTCAGTGTGTATGCACTGCCGCCGACCGCCTGGCCCGGGAGGGTGAAACACTAGGCGACGTCGCTCATAGAGCACATTGCCTAATGTGTACCCACCTTAAGGCTGTAACACAGCAATGTGATTATTTAACAAAGGGTCTGTAACAGAGACTGGATGCTGGAAGAGAGGGGAAGAATCCAGCTTCTTTTTTTATCATAAGTTTTTATTGAAGACACACAAAAATAAAACAAAAGCATATCAAAGTGATGGATAGTATATAACAAAGAAGAAAAATATACAGACATATTAAAGATATTAAGCAATAGTGCATAATTAATATGCAAACAATCTAAATGGTTGGCATAAAGAAGGGAACATAAATAAAACAAGGTATCATTAATAAATAAAATAAAAAGCAGATTATTTTTTTTTTTAAATATTAATAAATTACTAATAACATTCCTATCTCCTTTAGAGCTGCTTTACACACCCGACTTCCACATTGAGGTTTTGCATCCTTCTTGTTTACTTTTACTGATATTCCTACTTTGATTGTTAACACTATAATAGGCTCTTTCTGATATTCTATTATACTTGTGACTTAAAAAAGTAATTTCCATTCTCTTGTATTTCCAATTAGCCGGGCTGCTTCGGCTATCCTCTGAGCATCTTCTTCATCGTCATCAATGAGTTCTGTGAAAGGTTTTCTTACTATGGAATGCGAGGTAAAGGATTATATCCCATTTAATTTAGCGTCCTTCTATCAATCAAATTCTAAGCCATTAACAGTGATTTCTAAGAGAAGTAAAGATCTAACATTTTAGGAAAAATCTTTTATTTGAAATTAAAATTTGTTCAACATGTAACTAGTGCCAGGGAACTTATGTGGAATCTAGTCACTGAGACACATAGAAAATGCTCCAAGAGACATAGAAAATGCTCCAAGTCTTTTTCATTATTCAGTATGCAACGTGTATTTATCATTAAGGTTCAAAAAATAAAGACTTTCTATCTTCACTTCTAGGGGTGATAGACAATAATTTGCCAGCCGATATAGCAATAAAAAATATCCGGAAAGCTAAGAAATGCTTTGTGTTAAAAGAAGAAATAGACTGAAAAAACAACAGTATTTTAATAGTATTACCAAGAAAAAAAATATTTTAGCAATAAAGCACTTTTGTGGATTGCGTTTGCTATCACCATCTCAAGATGTCATAGGAGGGCCTCCTACAGTACTTGTACTGCTGAGGTACATCTTGCATATATGTTTGGGGAAATTAACACAGGAGAGCTCCGGCAATAGTTACAATACCTCCGGCGATCACCATTGATCGCCATCACTGGCTGCAGGGCTTTATAATTTGAGAAAAGCTCTATATCTGTCACTAATATCAGTTCTCAACATAATTAGGGCTCTTCTCCATTGAAATATATATATATATATATATATATATATACAGGCAGTGTTTCATTGATTAGGTAAATTAATCTGAGAGCTGTCTGGTCACATGATTTATATCTTCCTTATAGCGGTGTTGGTTTTGTACTTTAAATACTTTCTACAATGGGATGACAACCTTGCCACGGTGGTTTATCACACTTTTGTTGCTGTGTGTTACCTGACTCCAATCCTAGGAGCGATCATTGCTGACTCCTGGCTGGGGAAATTCAAGTAAGATAATCTTAAAATTTTATTCACTTCTAGAGACTTTATATTACTGTATATTTTTACTTATTTGAGTCTTTTTTTTGTCTTAATAATCTAATTAATGTATCTGCTTTACATACAGGACCATTGTCTATCTGTCTATTGTTTATGCAGTTGGTCAGGTCATTATGTCTGTAAGTTCCATTCATGATCTTACTGATGCAGACAGGAATGGAACCCCGGATACTCTTGGTCTCCACATGTAAGTATTTGTAATGTTAAGGGACAAGTCTAATCAAAATTCTGCATATTTTATATCTGGACTTTATGGAAGGTGCTGTATAGTCATTGTTGCATTAAATGTAGCTAAAGTCACAATTTCTATGTTTTCATTGTTGGTATTAATGGTACTCAGGGGTGGATTGGGTTGGAAAACCAGCCCGTGAAATTTCTAGAAGCAGCCCTAATGGGGGTGGGGTCTGTAGAGGGGGTGGGGTCTAATGATGGGCTGAGCATACATTTAGGGGATTAAATTTGATGGTCAGGTAGGAGATAAATGAAACTTCCAATCAGAGATGAAGATTTTGATATCAGAAAGGCTAAAAACTTAATAACTGACAGACCTACTACACTACAGGCATGCTCAGATGTCACACAGGAAAAGCCATTCAAAAATTATGTAAAATAATAAACATTTGTATTATTCACATATTGCATTGAATTAAAAAGGCATGTTACCCAGGTTCTGTAAATATAAGAGCGTGCACTCTCACTTCCTATTCTTTCATTAATGCCCCTTTCACGCTGCCAAAAATAACCCAGTATGACCCGGGTTGAAGGGCAGTGTGAACGGGTTGGCAGGTCGATGCGACTCGCTTACCCGTTCACTGTATGGGAACAGGCGGCACTTGGAGCAGGCGGCACTTGGAGATCATCTGATCTCCAAGCACCGCCTTCACTCATGACGCAGTGACGTCCTCTACACGGCAATATGTCGTGTCAAAGCCGCCAGTCTGAAAGGGGTCTCAAGCAGAATGCACCCGGGAAGAACCTGTGAAATCCCGCTAAAAGCAATGCGAAAGTGGCATTAGTGACACAGTTTCAACTTCACAAAAAGCAAAAAATTTGTTAATATTGTTGGCAGAATGTACTGGGCTATCTGGTGCATTGACATCAGTCCACACACGTAGTGACTTACACTGTAATGCAGGTTTATTTAGTGTACACAGGTGACTCAGATGTAACACTGATATCAGTAATCAGGAGCCCATATATCACACAAGGTAACAGTATTAGGTAGCATTACTTATCAGTAGATGTCTGTGGTGGTGAGGAATGGAGGATTGCACAGCCATGCAGTCTGACTCCCACTGTAGAATGATGATGCGGTGCCCGGCTCAGTGTCAGCTCTGGAGCTGGGATGCTTGCATTTTAACACTGTGAGTCTCTGTAGCTGAGATATGCCCCCAGTCTCAACTCTGCACACCTGTACACCAGGACACTGTCTTTCAGGCTCTGTGTGTGTCACACTCTCCTCACTCTCTCTGAGATGGAGGAACAGGAACTACATCATATGACTCTGCCTCTGAGTGACTCCTGGCACTAGAGGTCTAACACTAGGGGATGCACCCATAGACTGGTACACAGAAGGAGACAGGTACAGAGTGCACCATATTCTAACACTCCCCCTCGCTCAAGACTGTCTCCAGTCACAAGTTTAAAGAACATGACATTTTATCAAACTAATCAATAAAGTCACTCCTGTAACTGAAAACATAACGTGAAGCAAAAACAGTAAGAATAAATCAACATTAACCATATTTTAGTCCACATTCAATCAGGAATGCAAGTAGCAAGTGTGATGACCGTCTTTTTGTCAACATGTCGGCAATATTTTCTTCACTTGTAACCTATTCCACATTTACAGACTTGTTTTCCACCAAATCACGAATGAAATGATGTCTTATAGCAATATGCTTAGTTCGTCCATGATGCTTTATGCTACAAGAAAGATCAATTGCTCCCTTGTTATCACACTTTATGTTGATGATCTCACTGTGGTAAAGAAGACCTAATTCGCAAAATGTCTCGCTTATCCATAGCGCTTCTTTTGAAGTTTTTGTAAGTGCCATGTACTTGTTAGGGTCTCCTGCTCTGTGCTGCCATGTCGTCATGGCAACCGGGAGACAAGTGCTAGCGGAGTAACCTGAGCGTAGCTGATACTCCGGTTCGGGTCTTTTGCTGTGCAGTGGTTACAGGTTCTGTGCACGGCAGGGGATCCGGTGCTGGTTTTTGTGCTCACAGTCTGTGAGGTCTGAGTGGGGCGTGGACAGCACCTGCTATATAAACCCTCTTCTCAGGTTAGGCAGATGCTGCTGAATCTTTGTTGGTTAGTCAGTTCCTGAAAGCTAGCTAGTACTGTGTAAACTTTGTATTTGTTTGTTGCTTACTGCAAATAGGCCTTGGGATTTGGTATTACACTCTGCCAATCCAGACCTAGCAGTAAGACTGGAGTCAGTCGTTTAACATGCTGGGGTTCTTTTGCTACTCTGTGAACCTAGCAAGTTTGCGGCTGTATTCTCAGACTTGCATGCCAAAATCCTTTCTCACTGTGCAAGGTGTTCAGGTGTCAGTTTAGTGGCAGTAAGCTGAACCAGTGCACTGCAAGTGAGGACTAGGATTGTGGAGACTCTCCTTGTGTCTATTATTCCATCTCTGACCAAGGAGTTTACTGCCACACCCATTGGTAACCCTTAAGGGTTTTGCTGTTGCCCTTAGCAACAGCATTTCGGGTTCTCTACGTATTTGATCACCACATCTCGCTTCTTTCCATCTGAGCATTCCTAATACTAGGGAGACACCCAGTTTCTTAGCCTTTGGGCTTCTCTGTTCACTTTGTGTTTATTTTGTTACCCTATCACCTTCTGTGTATGTAATGTCATATTCCCCAGTCTGTCTGTGAGTTCATTTGTTTCGCATCCCTCACCGTTCAGACACCAGTACATTCCTGCTGGCACTGGTGTGCATAACTTATTCAGAAGCCTAATACTCCTGTTGAAATTTTGTGGGAATATGGAGCATACCCCTCAAAATACTTTGCAACAGGTGGTCGATCAGGTGCAGGTCCTGACTCGACAATTTAATGATTTGTCCATTAAAATGCACACCTCGCAGGCCGCTGGCGGAGCTCCCGCAGCAGCAGTACCTTCAGGGGTTAAGGAGCCAAAAGTAAATCTCCCGGATCGTTTTTCTGGAGATCGCTCGCAGTTCTTTTGTTTCAAGGAGAGCTGCAAGCTATATTTCCAGCTTAGGCCTCAGTCTTCTGGGTCGGAGATTCAGCGGGTGGGCATAGTGATTTCCTTGCTACAAGGAGACCCACAGGTCTGGGCATATGGGTTGCAGCCTGACTGTCCGTCGCTTAAAAGTGTTGATGCTTTTTTTACGGCACTGGGCATGTTGTATGATGACCCTGACAAGACGGCCTCAGCCGAGGCTCAGATTTCGTTCCTTAAGCAAGGGCGAAGGCCAGTTGAGGTTTATTGTACGGAGTTTTGGAGGTTGGCCCATGATACCCAGTGGAATGACCCAGCCCTGAGACACCAGTACCGAAGAGGTCTTTCTAACCAGTTAAAAGACGAACTGGTACAATATCCCTTGCCTGATAGCTTGGATCAGCTCATGCAGTTATCCATTCGGGTGGATAGACGGCTGAGAGAGCGCAGGCTTGAAAGGGAGACCGAGGTTTCCTTCTTTCCCAAGGGAACCTCAGACTCTGAGGAATTTTCCGAGGAGCCTATGCAGATTGGGTGAGAAGACGCGGAGGAGACAGCAGGGGTTATGTTTGTACTGTGGGAATAAAGGTCATGTGGTAGTATCATGCCCAGAAAAGCCGGAAAACTTCAGGGCCTGAGGGTGATGGGAAATATCCTGTCAGGCCAGAAGTCAGAATTTCCCAAGAAGACTTTTATCATTCCGGTGACCTTGAAGATCCTCGGTCAAACTGTCAAGACTGAGGCCTTTGTGGACAGTGGGGCCGACGGGGTTTTTATGGACCGCCAATTCGCCCTGAAACACTCTGTTCCCTTAGTACCCTTGGCATCGGAAATTGAGATTTGTGGGTTAAACGGGGAACCATTATCCCAGGGTAAAATTACCTCTTGCACTAGCCAGATTTCTTTGTTTATTGGAGCCACACACTCTGAAAAATTGTCCTTTTATGTGACTGTCTGTACTTTTGCTCCATTGGTGTTGGGGTTACCCTGGTTAAGGGCCCACAATCCTCAATTTGACTGGGTCTCTGGGGAGATTCTTAGTTGGGGTACTGATTGTTTCAGGAGTTGCTTGAGCCTTCCAGCAGGCTTTCGCAGCTAAGTTTGCCAGGATTGCCAGGATGTTATGCAGATTTTGCGGACGTGTTCTCCAAAAGAGTTGCAGAGGTACTACCTCCCCATCGCCCCTATGACTGTGCCATTGATTTGTTGCCGAATGCTAAGCTTCCCAAGAGCAGGTTGTACTCCCTGTCACGTCCTGAGACTCAGGCTATGGCAGAGTACATTCAGGAGAACTTGGCTAAGGGATTTATCAGACCTTCACAGTCTCCAGTTGGGTCGGGGTTCTTCTTCGTGGGTAAAAAGGACGGTTCGTTGCGACCCTGCATCGACTTCAGGGAATTGAACCGTATCACGATTAAAAACTCATACCCACTGCCTCTCATTTCGGTCTTGTTTGACCAGCTTCGTACTGCCACCATTTTTTCTAAGATTGACCTACGCGGTGCGTACAATCTAATCCGAATAAGAGAGGGGGATGAATGGAAGACTGCTTTTAATACCCACTCAGGGCATTATGAATATTTGGTGATGCCTTTTGGGCTCTGTAATGCCCCGGCAGTCTTCCAGGACTTCATGAACGATGTGCTCAGGGAATATTTGGATAGATTCTTAGTTGTATACTTAGATGACATCCTAATCTTCTCCCATTCCCTGGAGGAACATCGGAAGCATGTACGCTTAGTCCTCCAGTAACTCAGAGACCACCGGCTTGGGGCGAAGCTGGAGAAGTGCGAATTTGAAGTTCAGCAAATCGCATTTCTAGGATATATTATCTCTCCAGAAGGTTTCCAAATGGAGGGTTCCAAGGTACAGGCAGTCCTGGATTGGGTGCAGCCCACTAGTTTGAAGGCGCTTCAGCGTTTTCTGGGCTTTGCAAATTTTTATAGACGATTTATCGCTGGATTTTCGTCTATAGTGGCGCCCTTGGTGGCACTCACTAAGAAAGGGGCGGATGTTGCTCACTGGTCTTGTGAGGCCAAAGCGGCTTTTGCCCGTCTCAAAAGGGCATTTGTCTCGGCCAAGGTGCTGCGACACCCAGATCCAGAGCGTCCTTTTGTGGTGGAGGTGGATGCCTCTGAGATGGGTATTGGGGCAGTGCTCTCTCAGATGGGGGTGTCTGATAATCGCCTTCATCCCTGTGCTTACTTTTCCCGTAAATTTTCGCCTGCCGAGATGAATTATGACGTGGGTAACCGGGAATTGTTGGCTATTAAGGATGCACTCGAGGAGTGGAAACACTGGCTTGAGAGGGCTAAGTTTGTGGTCTCAATTCTCACCGACCATAAGAATTTGGCATATTTAGAGTCAGCGAAGCGCCTCAATGCCAGGCAGGCACGATGGGCTTTGTTTTTTGCTCTCTTTAATTTTTTGATAACATATCGCCCTGGGTCAAAAAACATCAAGGCTGATGCGCTCTCGCGGAGTTTTGCTCCAATCCAGGAGACCACCGAGGAGCCATTGCCCATTGTGTCCCCATCATGTATTAAAGTGGGCATTACCCAGGACCTCTTGTCATTAGTCCTTAGAGCACAGGAGTAGGCTCCTCCAGACCTTCCGGTAGGTCTTTTGTTTGTGCCTCCTAGGTTAAGACAGCGAGTGTTCCTGGAATTCCATGCCAAGAAGTCGGCAGGTCACCCGGGTATTGCCAGAACTCGGGAGTTGCTATCTAGGGCGGTGTGGTGGCCCTCGGTGGCTAGGGATGTGGATCAGTGGGTTCGGGCATGTGACATCTGTGCCCGAAATAAGACTCCTAGAGGGGTTCCTGTTGGCCCATTACATCCACTCTCTATTCCATCTAAGCCATGGACCCACATTTCAATGGATTTTGTGGTGGACTTGCCCAAATCCTCGGGGATGACAGCCATCTGGGTTGTCGTTGACAGGTTTTCGAAGATGGCGCACTTCGTTCCATTGGTTGGGCTGCCATCGGCCAGATGCCTGTCTGAATTATTTATGCTGCATGTTGTGCGCCTCCACGGGTTGCCACTTGAGGTGGTCTCTGACCGCGGATCCCAGTTTGTGGCCAAATTCCGGAGGGCATTTTGTTCCGATCTCCAGATTTTGGCAGCTTGTCGTCAGGCTACCATCCGCAGTCTAATGGGCAGACTGAAAGGGTGAACCAGTCCTTGGAGCAGTTCCTCAGGTGTTATGTCTCCAAGTGTCAGACTGACTGGGTTGCTCATCTGTCCATGGCGGAGTTTGCCTATAACAACGCGGCTCACTCTGCTACAGGGATCTCTCCCTTCCTTTGTGTGTATGGGCATCATCCTAAGGTCAATTCTTTTGACCCCCTGGACTCCACGCCTGGTGGTTCCTCTGTGGTTTCGGTCCTTAGAGGTATTTGGAGGAAAGTGAAGAAAGCCCTTGTGTCTGTGTCATTAGTGACCAAAAGGGTTTTTGATAAGCGGAAAAGACCCTGCAGCTTCAAATTAGGAGACTTCGTCTGGTTGTCTACCAAGAATTTGAAGTTGAGACAGCCATCTCATAAGTTAGGCCCCTGGTTCATCGGTCCTTATAAGATCACTAGGGTTATCAATCCGGTGGCATTTCAGTTAGATCTACCCCGTTCTTTGGGTATCAATAAAACATTTCATTGTTCCCTTTTAAAACAGGCGATTAGTGATCCTTCTTCCAGTGGAAGACCTTCCCCTCTTCTAATACGTGGCCAGAGGGAGTTTGTTGTTGAAAGGATTCTTGACTCCAAGATGGTTCGGGGTCGGCTGTCATTTTTGGTGCACTGGAAGGGGTATGGCCCGGAGGAGCGGTCGTCGGTGCGCAGTTGTGATCTTCATGCCCCCAGACTGTTACGCTCTTTCTTCTCGCAGTTCCCCGATAAACCCGGTGGTAGGGGTTCTTTGACCCCTCGTCAGAGGGGGGGTACTGTTAGGGTCTCCTGCTCTGTGCTGCCACGTCGTCATGGCAACCGGGAGACAAGTGCTAGCGGAGTAACCTGAGCGTAGCTGATACTCCGGTTCGGGTCTTTTGCTGTGCAGTGGTTACAGGCTCTGTGCACGGCAGGGGATCCGGTGCTGGTTTTTGTGCTCACAGTCTGAGAGGTCTGAGTGGGGCGTGGACAGCACCTGCTATATAAACCCTCTTCTCAGGTTAGGCAGATGCTGCTGAATCTTTGTTGGTTAGTCAGTTCCTGAAAGCTAGCTAGTACTGTGTAAACTTTGTATTTGTTTGTTGCTTACTGCAAATAGGCCTTGGGATTTGGTATTACACTCTGCCAATCCAGACCTAGCAGTAAGACTGGAGTCAGTTGTTTAACCTGCTGGGGTTCTTTTGCTACTCTGTGAACCTAGCAAATTTGCGGCTGTATTCTCAGACTTGCATGCCAAAATCCTTTCTCACTGTGCAAGGTGTTCAGGTGTCAGTTTAGTGGCAGTTGTCAGGTCCGGGTGTTTTTGTGAATCCGTTAACCCGGAACCAACCACAGGTGTAGGTGCTGGGCTATGAAGAAAGCAGGGAGGACGAAGAAAGTTCCGATTCATATATTTATTCAAAATAATAATTCAGTAAAGGGTTAACTGACAAGTTGTTAATCATCATATTATACTGAAGTATTGCAGGAATAATATGCAAGAGAAAACTCGAAAATAAATAAAAGAAATGTTCATGGAAACATATGCAAAACAAGCTGATGAATAAATGTTGGATTGTCCAAATATAAACAAGCTTTGATGCAGAGCTGCAGAATGTGATTAACTGGATAATGCAGACATGAAGAGATAACTGTAAGGATTTGCAATGGAGTTTTGAGAGTTAACTGAGAGACTGTGAAGAATTATCCTTGTTATGACAACATAGCAAATATAAACAAACTTTGATGCTGAACTGTAGAATGTTATTAACTGGATAATGCAGACATGAAGAGATAACTGTAAGGATTTGCAATGGAGTTTTGAGAGTTAACTGAGAGACTGTGAAGAATTATCCTTGTTATGACAACATAGCAAATATAAACAAACTTTGATGCTGAACTGTAGAATGTTATTAACTGGATAATGCAGACATGAAGAGATAACTGTAAGAATTAGCAATGGAGCTTTGAGAGTTAACTGAGAGACTGTGATGAATTATCCTTGTAAAGACAACATAGCAAAAAGTACTGAATTGGGTTACTTGCGGGTTCCGGAGATCACTGTGAAACTGTAGTAGAAGACAAGGTGATGAATGGGTTAAATGCAGAGTTGAACAAACGAACAGCTGAGAGAAATGAGATCCTGCAGACTTTGTAGGATAGGCAGACTGACAAGGTAACCTCATGCAGGACACTGGGAATCCAAGTATTTCCAATAGGTGTGCAATTGACTGATAGCACAATGGAGAGCCGGTAGATCTTTGGCAGTGAAGGCTGCAAACGGACCTCTGGGAACGGAGGCGATATCTGGACCACGGGAATCACACAGGAATGCACGGAGAGAGTTCAGAGCTAGAGCACAGCTTTGATACAACAAAGCACTGGCCCAGAGTAACATAATCCCAGCCTACTTAAAGGCAGCACAAGCACGGGATTGGCTTACACCTGCCCACAGGTGTTTTCACAAGTGCTCTGTATTAGCTATTTGGTCTCCAACATGGCCACCTCCTATACAGCAGACACACTGCAGTGCCTTAGGCCATTTGGTCCCCGCACTCACAGTTCCCAGACTCTGCATTACCTGTGCCATTGATCATGCCGTGTCCCCACACGGGCGCACAGCACCGCAAGCAACCGCACTGGCAATGGATGAACCCCAGAACCCGCAGAGGTGAGAGACCGGTTCGTGACAGTACCCCCTCTTCTACGGGTGGTCTCCGAACACCTTTGAACCTTGTCAGGATTTTTGGAGAAGTATTTCTGTACCAGTCTTGGAGCATGAACATCTTCAGAGAAAACCCAGGATCTCTCCTCCGGACCGTAACCCTTCCAGTCGACCAGAAACTGTAAACGTCCATATCGGGAACGTGAGTCCACAATCTCTTTAACTTCAAATTCCTCATTCTGCAAAGAGTGAACTTTAGGAGATTTGGACTGGGTAGTACGGAACTTATTGAGAATCAAAGGCTTCAGTAAAGATGTATGAAAGGCGTTAGGAATTCTCAAAGACGGTGGCAACTTGACTTTGTATGACTCAGGGTTGAGTACCTTTACAATGGGAAATGGACCAATAAACCTGAGAGCAAATTTCTTAGAAGGAACTTTGAACTTGAGATTGCGCGTAGAAATCCAAACTTGGTCTCCCACTTAGTAATTCGGTACAGCTTTACGTTTTCTATCTGCAAAAGATTTATAACGAGTGGAAGTTTTGACCAAGGACTTACGTACGCAACTCCAGATGCTAGATAGACGTTGAAGCTCTTGATCTGCTGCTGAAACCTCTAGGGCTGGCAATGGATGAAACTCTGGTGGAGAACTTCTTGGACTCTTATGTTGGGCACATTTAGGACATGCTGCTATAAACTCTTGGACATCGGCTTTGAGACGTGGCCACCAATAAGACTGTTGAATAAATTCGAGAGTCTTTAGAACCCCATGATGACCCATGAAGGAAGAGGAGTGAGCCCAGGTAAGCAGCTGTTTTCGGAGACTTGTGGCAACAAAGGTCTTGCCAGGCGGAGGAACTGGAGAGGTTCGAGTCATTAAAAAGGACGTAGGATTCACAATGGCTTGATTCGTGGTAGCATCATTTAATTCAGAAGAAGCAAAGGACCGGGAAAGGGCATCTGCCTTTTTGTTCTGAGACCCTGGACGATAGGTGAGTTTGAAATCAAATCGTGAGAAGAAAAGCGCCCATCGAGTTTGTCGTGAATTCAAACACTGAGCTGACTGCAGATACAGAAGATTCTTATGATCAGTATAAACTGTAATGCGATGATGAGCTCCTTCTAGAAGGTATCTCCACTCCTCAAATGCCAACTTGATGGCAAGTAACTCTTGCTCACCGATTGCATAATTACGTTCTGCCGGGAGGAACTTACGGGAGAAATATCCGCAGGGATGGACCTTTTTATCTTCAAAGACTTGTGACAACACAGCTCCTACTGCTTCTGTAGATGCATGCACCTCTAGTAGAAAGGGACGATTCAAATCAGGCTGACGAAGAATGGGGGCTGACACAAAGGCTTGCTTTAAATCAGAGAAGGCTTTGATTGCTTCAGAAGACCAGTTCGTAGGATTTGCTCCCTTGCGAGTTAGGGCTGTGATAGGAGCAGCTAACGTAGAATAATTCTTAATGAATCTCCTATAGAAATTAGCAAAGCCAAGAAATCGCTGAATCCCCTTGAGAGTTGTAGGAGTGGACCAATCCCGGATAGCTCGCGTCTCTGGGATGGATAGCGGATGAATTTGTCCCCTAGGAGGGGTCTTGCCCGGAACCAGGACGACTGGGCAGTCCCATTCACGATGAGGAGGTAGAGAGTTTGCTGCTTGCTTACTGGAAACATCCGCAAGGGATTGATACACCGGAGGTAGATCGGAAAGGCTAATTGACCGAAGAGGTACAATTGCAGCTACACAGTCCTTGGTACAAGATTTACCCCATGAAAGGACTTCCATGGTTTGCCAATTGAGTTGAGGATTATGTTTCTGCAGCCAAGGTAAACCAAGTATCACATCTTGAGAGGCTTTGGGAATCACGTAGAAGGAGAGGTATTCGGAATGGAGCTCACCAACTTTCATCTTGAGACATACGGTTCGATGAGTAATTATACCATCTGGAATTCGACTTCCATCCACTGCTGTAACGGCAACTGCTGCTTCCAGAGGCATGGTTTGAACTTTAGACCGCATGACAAAGGCTGAGGAGATGAAGTTCTCGGCTGCCCCGGAATCTAGGAGAGCTGAAACTTTCACTGTAGAACTTGGAACTTCTAATTGAATAGACAAGGTCGGCTCTTTCCCAGAACGTGATTCTAGAGTAACTCCTAGCTTAACCTCTCTTGAATAAGCTAGGAGGCGAGAGTTTCCCGGTCGGAGTTTGCAGAATTTAACTAAATGTTCGGAGGACCCACAGTACATGCAGAGGTTACCCTGTCGACGACGAAGTCGTTCCTCCTCTGTGAGGCGAGAGCGCCCAATCTGCATAGGTTCTTCAGTCATTACTGGAGACTGTGATGAAGAATCTTGTCGAGGTCTAGGATGATCACGTGGACTGGATCGCTCTGCCCTGGATTTCTCTAAACATCGCTCCCTGTGACGTAGGTCAAATTTGTTACAGAGAGAAATCAATTCATCCAGTTTAATTGGCACATCCCGGATAGTTAAATCATCCTTGATTCTCTCTGAAAGTCCATTCCAAAACACGGCGATCAGGGCCTCCTCATTCCAGTTTAACTCCGAAGACAACGTGCGAAACTGAATAATATATTGACTGACAGGACGTAAACCTTGACGTAGACGGAGAATCTCCAAGGATGCTGAGGTGGTCCTGCCTGGTTCGTCAAAGATTCTCCGGAAGGAAGATACGAACTCTTTGTAATTAGAGAGGATAGGATCACCTCTCTCCCATAATGGTGATGCCCACTCCAGAGCCTGACCGGAGAGGAGGGCAATAATATATGCAACTTTAGAACGAGCTGATGGGAAACTGGAGGACAACAGTTCGAACTGGATCTCGCATTGATTCAGGAATCCTCTGCAAAGTTTTGGGGTTCCGTCAAACTTACTCGGAGAGGGTAACTGCAAGCGGGACGTAGGTAGCGTCACAGGAGAAGCTGTAGTGGTAACTGGGACATCCAGGGTTGGAATCTGGACTTGGAACGTTTTAATAGCCGTATGAAGAGTCTCTAAACGGTCTGCCATAGTTTGCATAAACTGCACTATTTGTGTCTGTATAGACTCCTGGTTTTCCAGACGGGAAAGGATATCTGACGTAGCACCGCCTCCTGCGAATTGGTCACTTGACGGATCCATGTGGCCAGTGCTTACTGTCAGGTCCGGGTGTTTTTGTGAATCCGTTAACCCGGAACCAACCACAGGTGTAGGTGCTGGGCTATGAAGAAAGCAGGGAGGACGAAGAAAGTTCCGATTCATATATTTATTCAAAATAATAATTCAGTAAAGGGTTAACTGACAAGTTGTTAATCATCATATTATACTGAAGTATTGCAGGAATAATATGCAAGAGAAAACTCGAAAATAAATAAAAGAAATGTTCATGGAAACATATGCAAAACAAGCTGATGAATAAATGTTGGATTGTCCAAATATAAACAAGCTTTGATGCAGAGCTGCAGAATGTGATTAACTGGATAATGCAGACATGAAGAGATAACTGTAAGGATTTGCAATGGAGTTTTGAGAGTTAACTGAGAGACTGTGAAGAATTATCCTTGTTATGACAACATAGCAAATATAAACAAACTTTGATGCTGAACTGTAGAATGTTATTAACTGGATAATGCAGACATGAAGAGATAACTGTAAGGATTTGCAATGGAGTTTTGAGAGTTAACTGAGAGACTGTGAAGAATTATCCTTGTTATGACAACATAGCAAATATAAACAAACTTTGATGCTGAACTGTAGAATGTTATTAACTGGATAATGCAGACATGAAGAGATAACTGTAAGAATTAGCAATGGAGCTTTGAGAGTTAACTGAGAGACTGTGATGAATTATCCTTGTAAAGACAACATAGCAAAAAGTACTGAATTGGGTTACTTGCGGGTTCCGGAGATCACTGTGAAACTGTAGTAGAAGACAAGGTGATGAATGGGTTAAATGCAGAGTTGAACAAACGAACAGCTGAGAGAAATGAGATCCTGCAGACTTTGTAGGATAGGCAGACTGACAAGGTAACCTCATGCAGGACACTGGGAATCCAAGTATTTCCAATAGGTGTGCAATTGACTGATAGCACAATGGAGAGCCGGTAGATCTTTGGCAGTGAAGGCTGCAAACGGACCTCTGGGAACGGAGGCGATATCTGGACCACGGGAATCACACAGGAATGCACGGAGAGAGTTCAGAGCTAGAGCACAGCTTTGATACAACAAAGCACTGGCCCAGAGTAACATAATCCCAGCCTACTTAAAGGCAGCACAAGCACGGGATTGGCTTACACCTGCCCACAGGTGTTTTCACAAGTGCTCTGTATTAGCTATTTGGTCTCCAACATGGCCACCTCCTATACAGCAGACACACTGCAGTGCCTTAGGCCATTTGGTCCCCGCACTCACAGTTCCCAGACTCTGCATTACCTGTGCCATTGATCATGCCGTGTCCCCACACGGGCGCACAGCACCGCAAGCAACCGCACTGGCAATGGATGAACCCCAGAACCCGCAGAGGTGAGAGACCGGTTCGTGACAGCAGTAAGCTGAACCAGTGCACTGCAAGTGAGGACTAGGATTGTGGAGACTCTCCTTGTGTCTATTATTCCATCTCTGACCAAGGAGTTTACTGCCACACCCGTTGGTAACCCTTTAGGGTTTTGCTGTTGCCCTTAGCAACAGCATTTCGGGTTCTCTACGTATTTAATCACCACATCTCGCTTCTTTCCATATGAGCATTCCTAATACTAGGGAGACACCCAGTTTCTTAGCCTTTGGGCTTCTCTGTTCACTTTGTGTTTATTTTGTTACCCTATCACCTTCTGTGTATGTAATGTCATATTCCCCAGTCTGTCTGTGAGTTCATTTGTTTCGCATCCCTCACCGTTCAGACACCAGTACATTCCTGCTGGCACTGGTGTGCATAACAGTACTCTGCATCTGTTGTAGAAAGAGCAACTGTGGGTTGTTTCCTACTTGCCCAGCTTACGGCTGCACTTGCTAGTGCAAACAGGTATCCGGTATAGGAATGTCTATCATCCTAATCTGATCCCCATTCGGTGTCATAGAGTACTTTTAAGCTGGTATCTGATGATGTTGTAAATTTCAGCTTTAGTGAACTTGTACCTTTGAGGTACTTTAGTATTCTCTTTACTGCAATCCAGTGTCGTCTCCCAGGATTGTTTGCAAACTGGCATGCCCAGCTCACTGCATGTGTGATATCAGGTCGTGTCCCAATACTTGCATACATCAAACTTCCAATAGCATTTTTGCCAAGGGATTTCTTGCATTTTCTCTATCTCCCCCTTGCTACTTGGTGACATGGCCTTAACTATCTTTGTACTTTTATCAATGGGAGTACTTACTGGTTTTGCATCTGTCATTCCGTATCTGGAAATTATTGCCTCAATGTATGTTTGTTGGTCAATTGTGACAGTTCCCTCTTGCAGGTTTTGTACAATTTTCATACCTAATAGATGATTTGCACGGCCTAGATCTTTCAACTTAAATATTTGTTTAAGCTGGTGCTTGACGTCAGTGATGTGATCTTCTTGACCTGCCAAAAGTAAATCATCCATATAGACAGCTCTGATGAACAACTTTTCTTTGATGGTTTTGTGGTACAGGCAGTGATCAGTCTCTGACCTAACAAAGTAAATTTCTAGTAACGCTGCATCCAACTTTACATACCAGCAAAGACCACTTTGCTTGAGGCCGTATAGCGACTTCTTTAAGAGACAAACTTTCCCAGTTTGGAATATGTCCATATCATAATGTTCAGGTGGATCCTCATAAATTTCCTCAATCAATTCTCCATTTAGGAATGCGGAATCAAAGTCTAGTTGATCTAACAGTAGATTATGTAGTGTTGACAGTTCTGTATCAATTGCTGACTTCTACTCTGCTTGACTTTGCTTCCTGTATGTTTTGAGGTTCACAGTAAGCTAATTTGCATACTTCTCACTGTATTTCTTGGCTGGAACACCTTTGTTACTCCTCATGGAACTTCTGTTCCCTGACTTGTTGTCTGCTTTGACACTCTCAGTTTCAGACACGCTTTCTGCTGCCTTTACATCCAATAATACATTTAGTTGTTGCTCCACTGCTCCAGTTAGTGGTGCTGTCTCGTAGAATACCACATCTCTGGATTTAAGAAGACGTTTACATATGTAGATGTTCTGATTGCAGCAGCTGTGCATGGGGGGGGGGGGAACGGCCAATGAGGGGAGCAGGGAACGCGCCTGGCCAGGATCTGATCCAGGGTCCTGGCATCCCAATCCGCCCCTGATGGTACTCATAGCCGGATTAAGCCTCTGGAGGGCCCGGGGCACTTAAAACAGGGGAGGGCCCATCCCCACTCATCTGGCCCCCCCTCTTGTCATCCCAGGCCAGAATGATCTCCTCCTACTACCGCACGGGTGGGGGGTGATGAAAAAAATGTTACAGGGAGACACTTCAGGACTCAGACACCCCTAGGTGTTTTTGTATGCTAAAATAGTTAAATAAGTTTTAAAATAGACATTCTTGATGATAATAATAATAATAATAATAATCAACAATTTCTGATTACGTTTTTGTGAAAGCAATTCATCAGCTAAGAAGGGATGTAGTTATGTGACGGACTATACTGATGCCGGGATCCTGGCCGATTCAGAGCCCGTCAGTTGGCATGCCAACTAACAGGGACTATTCCCACTCATGGGTGTCCCCCCGCCGGCAATCTAAACATCAGGATCCTGGTGTCAGTATGGTGACCGGCGGGATTCCAAATGCCAGTCACCCGAACCCAACCCGCTAAGAGGGTTATTTCTAGAGATGTGCACTTGAAATTTTTCGGGTTTTGTGTTTTGGTTTTGGGTTCGGTTCCGCGGCCGTGTTTTGGGTTCGACCGCGTTTTGGCAAAACCTCACCGAATTTTTTTTGTCGGATTCGGGTGTGTTTTGGATTCGGGTGTTTTTTTTTAAAAACACTTAAAAACAGCTTAAATCATAGAATTTGGGGGTCATTTTGATCCCAAAGTATTATTAACCTCAAAAAACATAATTTCCACTCATTTTCAGTCTATTCTGAATACCTCACACGTCACAATATTATTTTTAGTCCTAAAATTTGCACCTAGGTCGCTGGATGACTAAGCTAAGCGACCCTAGTGGCCGACACAAACACCGTGCCCATCTAGGAGTGGCACTGCAGTGTCACGCAGGATGGCCCTTCCAAAAAACCCTCCCCAAACAGCACATGACGCAAAGAAAAAAAGAGGCGCAATGAGGTAGCTGTGTGAGTAAGATAAGCGACCCTAGTGGCCGACACAAACACCGTGCCCATCTAGGAGTGGCACTGCAGTGTCACGCAGGATGGCCCTTCCAAAAAACCCTCCCCAAACAGCACATGACGCAAAGAAAAAAAGAGGCGCAATGAGGTAGCTGTGTGAGTAAGATAAGCGACCCTAGTGGCCGACACAAACACCGGGCCCATCTAGGAGTGGCACTGCAGTGTCACGCAGGATGGCCCTTCCAAAAAACCCTCCCCAAACAGCACATGACGCAAAGAAAAAAAGAGGCGCAATGAGGTAGCTGTGTGAGTAAGATAAGCGACCCTAGTGGCCGACACAAACACCGGGCCCATCTAGGAGTGGCACTGCAGTGTCACGCAGGATGGCCCTTCCAAAAAACCCTCCCCAAACAGCACATGACGCAAAGAAAAAAAGAGGCGCAATGAGGTAGCTGTGTGAGTAAGATAAGCGACCCTAGTGGCCGACACAAACACCGGGCCCATCTAGGAGTGGCACTGCAGTGTCACGCAGGATGGCCCTTCCAAAAAACCCTCCCCAAACAGCACATGACGCAAAGAAAAAAAGAGGCGCAATGAGGTAGCTGTGTGAGTAAGATAAGCGACCCTAGTGGCCGACACAAACACCGTGCCCATCTAGGAGTGGCACTGCAGTGTCACGCAGGATGGCCCTTCCAAAAAACCCTCCCCAAACAGCACATGACGCAAAGAAAAAAAGAGGCGCAATGAGGTAGCTGTGTGAGTAAGATAAGCGACCCTAGTGGCCGACACAAACACCGGGCCCATCTAGGAGTGGCACTGCAGTGTCACGCAGGATGGCCCTTCCAAAAAACATTCCACAAACAGCACATGACGCAAAGAAAAATGAAAGAAAAAAGAGGTGCAAGATGGAATTGTCCTTGGGCCCTCCCACCCACCCTTATGTTGTATAAACAGGACATGCACACTTTAACCAACCCATCATTTCAGTGACAGGGTCTGCCACACGACTGTGACTGAAATGACGGGTTGGTTTGGACCCCCACCAAAAAAGAAGCAATTAATCTCTCCTTGCACAAACTGGCTCTACAGAGGCAAGATGTCCACCTCATCATCATCCTCCGATATATCACCGTGTACATCCCCCTCCTCACAGATTATCAATTCGTCCCCACTGGAATCCACCATCTCAGCTCCCTGTGTACTTTGTGGAGGCAATTGCTGCTGGTCAATGTCTCCACGGAGGAATTGATTATAATTCATTTTAATGAACATCATCTTCTCCACATTTTCTGGATGTAACCTCGTACGCCGATTGCTGACAAGGTGAGCGGCGGCACTAAACACTCTTTCGGAGTACACACTTGTGGGAGGGCAACTTAGGTAGAATAAAGCCAGTTTGTGCAAGGGCCTCCAAATTGCCTCTTTTTCCTGCCAGTATAAGTACGGACTGTGTGACGTGCCTACTTGGATGCGGTCACTCATATAATCCTCCACCATTCTTTCAATGGTGAGAGAATCATATGCAGTGACAGTAGACGACATGTCCGTAATCGTTGTCAGGTCCTTCAGTCCGGACCAGATGTCAGCATCAGCAGTCGCTCCAGACTGCCCTGCATCACCGCCAGCGGGTGGGCTCGGAATTCTGAGCCTTTTCCTCGCACCCCCAGTTGCGGGAGAATGTGAAGGAGGAGATGTTGACAGGTCGCGTTCCGCTTGACTTGACAATTTTGTCATCAGCAGGTCTTTGAACCCCAGCAGACTTGTGTCTGCCGGAAAGAGAGATCCAAGGTAGGCTTTAAATCTAGGATCGAGCACGGTGGCCAAAATGTAGTGCTCTGATTTCAACAGATTGACCACCCGTGAATCCTTGTTAAGCGAATTAAGGGCTCCATCCACAAGTCCCACATGCCTAGCGGAATCGCTCCGTGTTAGCTCCTCCTTCAATGTCTCCAGCTTCTTCTGCAAAAGCCTGATGAGGGGAATGACCTGACTCAGGCTGGCAGTGTCTGAACTGACTTCACGTGTGGCAAGTTCAAAGGGCATCAGAACCTTGCACAACGTTGAAATCATTCTCCACTGCGCTTGAGACAGGTGCATTCCACCTCCTATATCGTGCTCAATTGTATAGGCTTGAATGGCCTTTTGCTGCTCCTCCAACCTCTGAAGCATATAGAGGGTTGAATTCCACCTCGTTACCACTTCTTGCTTCAGATGATGGCAGGGCAGGTTCAGTAGTTTTTGGTGGTGCTCCAGTCTTCTGTACGTGGTGCCTGTACGCCGAAAGTGTCCCGCAATTCTTCTGGCCACCGACAGCATCTCTTGCACGCCCCTGTCGTTTTTTTAAAAATTATGCACCACCAAATTCAAGGTATGTGCAAAACATGGGACGTGCTGGAATTTGCCCATATTTAATGCACACACAATATTGCTGGCGTTGTCCGATGCCACAAATCCACAGGAGAGTCCAATTGGGGTAAGCCATTCCGCGATGATCTTCCTCAGTTGCCGTAAGAGGTTTTCAGCTGTGTGCGTATTCTGGAAACCGGTGATACAAAGTGTAGCCTGCCTAGGAAAGAGTTGGCGTTTGCGAGATGCTGCTACTGGTGCCGCCGCTGCTGTTCTTGCGGCGGGAGTCCATACATCAACCCAGTGGGCTGTCACAGTCATATAGTCCTGACCCTGCCCTGCTCCACTTGTCCACATGTCCGTGGTTAAGTGGACATTGGGTACAACTGCATTTTTTAGGACACTGGTGAGTCTTTTTCTGACGTCCGTGTACATTCTCGGTATCGCCTGCCTAGGGAAGTGGAACCTAGATGGTATTTGGTAACGGGGGCACACTGCCTCAATAAATTGTCTAGTTCCCTGTGAACTAACGGCGGACACCGGACGCACATCTAACACCAACATAGTTGTCAAGGCCTCAGTTATCCGCTTTGCAGCAGGATGACTGCTGTGATATTTCATCTTCCTCGCAAAGGACTGTTGGACAGTCAATTGCTTACTGGAAGTAGTACAAGTGGGCTTACGACTTCCCCTCTGGGATGACGATCGACTCCCAGCAGCAACAACAGCAGCGCCAGCAGCAGTAGGCATTACACTCAAGGATGCATCGGAGGAATCCCAGGCAGGAGAGGACTCGTCAGAATTGCCAGTGACATGGCCTGCAGGACTATTGGCATTCCTGGGTAAGGAGGAAATTGACACTGAGGGAGTTGGTGGGGTGGTTTGCGTGAGCTTGGTTACAAGAGGAAGGGATTTACTGGTCAGTGGACTGCTTCCGCTGTCACCCAAAGTTTTTGAACTTGTCACTGACTTATTATGAATGCGCTGCAGGTGACGTATAAGGGAGGATGTTCCGAGGTGGTTAACGTCCTTACCCCTACTTATTACAGCTTGACAAAGGCAACACACGGCTTGACAAATGTTGTCCGCATTTCTGGTGAAATACTTCCACACCGAAGAGCTGATTTTTTTTGTATTTTGACCAGGCATGTCAATGGCCCTATTCCTCCCACGGACAACAGGTGTCTCCCCGGGTGCCTGACTTAAACAAACCACCTCACCATCAGAATCCTCCTGGTCAATTTCCTCCCCAGCGCCAGCAACACCCATATCCTCCTCATCCTGGTGTACTTCAACACTGACATCTTCAATCTGACTATCAGGAACTGGACTGCGGGTGCTCCTTCCAGCACTTGCAGGGGGCGTGCAAATGGTGGAAGGCGCATGCTCTTCACGTCCAGTGTTGGGAAGGTCAGGCATCGCAACCGACACAATTGGACTCTCCTTGTGGATTTGGGATTTCGAAGAACGCACAGTTCTTTGCGGTGCTTTTGCCAGCTTGAGTCTTTTCAGTTTTCTAGTGAGAGGCTGAGTGCTTCCATCCTCATGTGAAGCTGAACCACTAGCCATGAACATAGGCCAGGGCCTCAGCCGTTCCTTGCCACTCCGTGTGGTAAATGGCATATTGGCAAGTTTACGCTTCTCCTCCGACAATTTTATTTTAGGTTTTGGAGTCCTTTTTTTACTGATATTTGGTGTTTTGGATTTGACATGCTCTGTACTATGACATTGGGCATCGGCCTTGGCAGACGACGTTGCTGGCATTTCATCGTCTCGGCCATGACTAGTGGCAGCAGCTTCAGCACGAGGTGGAAGTGGATCTTGATCTTTCCCTAATTTTGGAACCTCAACATTTTTGTTCTCCATATTTTAATAGGCACAACTAAAAGGCACCTCAGGTAAACAATGGAGATGGATGGATACTAGTATACTTATGAATGGACTGCCGAGTGCCGACACAGAGGTAGCTACAGCCGTGGACTACCGTACTGTGTCTGCTGCTAATATAGCCTGGATGATAATGAGATGAAATCAATATATATATATGTATGTATATATAATATCACTAGTACTGCAGCCGGACAGGTAGATAATATATTTATTAGGTAATGATGACTGATGACGGACCTGCTGGACACTGTCAGCTCAGCAGCACCGCAGACTGCTACAGTAAGCTACTATACTATAGTAGTATGTACAAAGAAGAAAGAAAAAAAAAAAACACGGGTAGGTGGTATACAATTATGGATGGACTGCCGAGTGCCGACACAGAGGTAGCTACAGCCGTGGACTACCGTACTGTGTCTGCTGCTAATATAGACTGGATGATAATGAGATGAAATCAATATATATATATGTATGTATATATAATATCACTAGTACTGCAGCCGGACAGGTAGATAATATATTTATTAGGTAATGATGACTGATGACGGACCTGCTGGACACTGTCAGCTCAGCAGCACCGCAGACTGCTACAGTAAGCTACTATACTATAGTAGTATGTACAAAGAAGAAAGAAAAAAAAAACCACGGGTAGGTGGTATACAATTATGGATGGACTGCCGAGTGCCGACACAGAGGTAGCTACAGCCGTGGACTAACGTACTGTGTCTGCTGCTAATATAGACTGGATGATTGATAATGAGATGAAATCAATATATACATGTATGTATATATAATATCACTAGTACTGCAGCCGGACAGGTAGATAATATATTTATTAGGTAATGATGACTGATGACGGACCTGCTGGACACTGTCAGCTCAGCAGCACCGCAGACTGCTACAGTAAGCTACTATACTATAGTAGTATGTACAAAGAAGAAAGAAAAAAAAAACCACGGGTAGGTGGTATACAATTATGGATGGACTGCCGAGTGCCGACACAGAGGTAGCTACAGCCGTGGACTACCGTACTGTGTCTGCTGCTGATATAGACTGGATGATAATGAGATGAAATCAATATATATATATGTATGTATATATAATATCACTAGTACTGCAGCCGGACAGGTAGATAATATATTTATTAGGTAATGATGACTGATGACGGACCTGCTGGACACTGTCAGCTCAGCAGCACCGCAGACTGCTACAGTAAGCTACTATACTATAGTAGTATGTACAAAGAAGAAAGAAAAAAAAAACCACGGGTAGGTGGTATACAATTATGGATGGACTGCCGAGTGCCGACACAGAGGTAGCTACAGCCGTGGACTAACGTACTGTGTCTGCTGCTAATATAGACTGGATGATTGATAATGAGATGAAATCAATATATATATATATGTATGTATATATAATATCACTAGTACTGCAGCCGGACAGGTAGATAATATATTTATTAGGTAATGATGACTGATGACGGACCTGCTGGACACTGTCAGCTCAGCAGCACCGCAGACTGCTACAGTAAGCTACTATACTATAGTAGTATGTACAAAGAAGAAAGAAAAAAAAAAAACCACGGGTAGGTGGTATACCATTATGGATGGACTGCTGAGTGCCGACACAGAGGTAGCTACAGCCGTGGACTAACGTACTGTGTCTGCTGCTAATATAGACTGGATGATTGATAATGAGATGAAATCAATATATATATGTATGTATATATAATATCACTAGTACTGCAGCCGGACAGGTAGATAATATATTTATTAGGTAATGATGACTGATGACGGACCTGCTGGACACTGTCAGCTCAGCAGCACCGCAGACTGCTACAGTAAGCTACTATACTCTATAGTAGTATGTACAAAGATGAAAGAAAAAAAAAAAAACACGGGTAGGTGGTATACAATTATGGATGGACTGCCGAGTGCCAACACAGAGGTAGCTACAGCCGTGGACTAACGTACCGTGTCTGCTGCTAATATAGAGTCTAGACTGGATGATAAATTATTGATAATGAGATGAAATCAATATAATATCACTAGTACTGCAGCCGGACAGGTACTATATATATTTATTATGTAATGACTTATGACGGACCTGCTGGACACTGTCAGGTCAGCACAGCACCGCAGACTGCTACAGTAAGCTACTATAGTAGTATGTATAAAGAAGAATAAAAAAAAAAAAACCACGGGTAGGTGGTATACAATATTATATATATATATATATATATATATTATATACAATTATATATATATATATATATATATATATATATTAAACTGGTGGTGATTGATTATTAAACTGGTGGTCACTTCAGGTCACGTTGCAACTTGCAACTAGTACTCCGAGGCCTAAGCAGACAATCACAAAATATATTATTATACTGGTGGTCAGTGTGGTCACAACAATGGCAGTGTGGCACTGACTCTGGCAGCAAAAGTGTGCACTGTACGTTATATGTACTCCTGAGTCCTGCTCTCAGACTCTAACTGCTCCCCACTGTCAGTGTCTCCCCCACAAGTCAGATAATACACTTACAGTCACACTATCTATTATCTAATCTATAAATATCACTTCAGCAAGTAGTATAGTAGTATACAGTATAGTAGTACTCCTCCTAATAATGCTCCCCAAAATACTGTGTCTCTCTCTTCTCTAAACGGAGAGGACGCCAGCCACGTCCTCTCCCTATGACTCTCAATGCACGTGTGAAAATGGCGGCGACGCGCGGCTCCTTATATAGAATCCGAGTCTCGCGATAGAATCCGAGCCTCGCGAGAATCCGACAGCGTGATGATGACGTTCGGGCGCGCTCGGGTTAGCCGAGCAAGGCGGGAAGATCCGAGTCTGCTCGGACCCGTGTAAAAAACCTGAAGTTCGGGCGGGTTCGGATTCAGAGGAACCGAACCCGCTCATCTCTAGTTATTTCACATAATTTTAGTGCACATCAATAAAGATAACCCTTGGTCTTCAAAATCTATGTTACTATGTGTAGGTTACTAGTGGTTACAACCCCTTCTTGTTTTTCACTGCTACAATGAAATAATTTACACATGTAAAGAACCTGGAATGTTTAACGATAGAGTAACATCTAGTACAGCCACAGTGTGTTCTGATATGACTGTATCTGACAGATACCTACACAGGACATTAATCTATGTATGAGCACACACTACACACAGACCCAAACTGGGCAACCACTTCATGCACTGTAGCCTTCCACACACCTTGGCAACAGACTACATGCAATGATTATCCCTTCTGCAGGTACATAGAGGAAAATATACGGTGTGCATTACAGGACAGTAAGTGCGGAAGATGTACAGCACCCAGTGCCTGTGCTGACAGCTGGGCGACTAACCCATTTCATACCAGGCTGTGCAGAGAAGCAGGTCTGCTGCTCAGACACTAAGGGGCCCATTTATCATGGATCGCATCTTGAATGCAGTCTGGGCGGGATCTTACTTCCCAGGATCGCATTGCTATATTGGTATATGTATTATCCAGCAAATGCAGGGACAGGGGCTCCGAAAGGAGCCTGTCCCTGCAATGTCCTGTGACGGCTGTAGTGGGATCTGAGCATGTGCGGTCAGCTAAGACTGCACTGCGGACACTTCTGGAGAGGGCTGCGGATGACTCTCTGCCGGCTACAAGTGCATCGCATTCCAGATATTGGTAAATGTGGCAGCATTGCTCCCCCATAGAAACCTATAGGAGCTGCGGCTGCGGGCGGCAATTGAGGTATTGCAGCAAGTATCGAAGATACCTTCTGCTGTCCCTCATTCTTACATTCAGGTCTTACTTAATATTTGCGGCTAACCCCTCAAAACGGGTGTTTTCGGGGATATAGCTGCCAGGGTCTGCAAGAGAAATCTTGGGACACGGTACACTCATATTTTTGGGGCCCCCTATCCCTCCAAGGCAGGTACAGGCTAGTCAACCATTGGCTTATTCACCCCCACCATCTCTCTCCAGCCTCACTCCTCGCTTGCATTGCTCCAGTCCTCCAGCCTCATCCTCACCTCCTCCAGCACCATCCTTCCCACCCCCTGTGTCTCTCGGCCTCTTTCATTCCCCTGTGTCTCTCAGCCTCTGTCTCTTAGCCTCCCCATTCCCATGTCTCCTATACCGACAAATATTCACCCTCTTGGGGTGTCCACGACACCCCTGGAGGAGGAATGAATAGTGCGATGCACGTAGCGTGTCACCGAGCCCGCAAGGGGCTCTTTTGCGCTCGCCCTGCTGCCGGCATTCCGGCGGTCTGGATCCCGGTGCCCGGTTTATCGTAGTAGACCCACTATCACAATAGTTTGGCATATTTATAACTGCAGCAAAACAGAACATAATGGCATTATTAGTAATTATACAGTATTATCTGTTATTTAAGTAACTAAACCAGGTGCATTGAATAAATAAAAGCAGGGCCCTTCTAATAGCACAAATGCCCTTTTTTATAGTGGGCTATCAATGCTTGGCCTGATCCTGATTGCTTTTGGAACGGGAGGAATTAAACCCTGTGTAGCAGCCTTTGGTGGAGATCAGTTTGATGAAAGCCAGGTACAGTATATGCCAATTAGTGATAATGCATCACATGTAGACGTTTATGTACTGGTGCTAAAATATTTAATTCATTTCTTAGTTGTGTTTCTATTTGTATTATTGGACAGGATAAACAGAGGAGTACGTTCTTCTCCATATTCTATCTTTCAATCAACGCTGGAAGCCTTCTGTCCACTATTATAACTCCTATTCTCAGAGGCAAGTATAAAATGTCTCTACAAAAGCCATACCATGAAGAATACTCATTGTCCTTCCCGTGACAAATTTCATAATAGAAAGGAAAGTAGATCATCTAAACAATGTTTTTGTTTTTCTTGTATTTTAATACAGTATATTGACAGATTGATATATATATATATATATATACACATACACACACACTGTATATATAGTAAAGTACATATGCGGGTACAATATTATTGATCCCAGGAATTTAAGAAGGAGGGGTATCTACCGCAGTCCCTCCATTTCTGACTGCAAAGCAGCCCCTGTAGCCTATAGTAGCCTGTAGACTACTATAAAGCAGATACTTTCCAACAGCCACACATAAACAGTACGCACATCAGAAAAAAACAACAAAAAACAATTCAATCAATATAAAAAAGGTAAGCAAACAGTCAATGAAATCTGATAATAAATTCCTGCAGAAAACTGTATCAGATCAGTACATTTAGTGCTGATATTACACATGTCTTGCATCTTCTTTACTATGTAAAATTAATTGTGTTACTTACAATCATTAGTATTACAGAGTTAGAACTGGTGCTGGCTTTTTTCTCCTTTCCAATATTGTATACAAATATTCCATTAAAACTTTACAAAGAGAGATTAAGTTACTGCAGTGTATTCATTCTTATACAACTACATGGGGGCAGGAAGCATTATACCTACACGTTAAGTGTGGGTATAATATATCTACCCCATAGATCCCTAAATTCCTCTTATGTCCACACTCCTCTCATACCATCACAGAAGACTTGGGTCACTCTATACTCCTTCTGTACACGACCATGACGTTTTGTGCCTACTTTCATTCTCACAAAGTAGAAGCCATTGACCTTTAGTATACTGTATGTCTTGCAATAGCAGAATCGAATAATAATAATAATAATAATAATAATAATAATCTATAACCCCTTCCAAGTAATTACATATACTAGTAGTTGGCCCTCACTCTCTTCTATGCATGTAAATAGGCAAAGACAATATGACATGACGTTGTACATTTTTTCAAATTGAAATGCATTACAGTGTAATGATTACACCATGCAATATTTCCCAGATAAGCTTGTTCACATTTGTATTTTACTCTCAAAGTAGGGTATTGTAGCTGATTTCAGCCCAAAGGTTAATTGTACAGACACAAAGTATAACTGCACATGAATACTGTTTGGTAAAAGTTATAGTTTACCATTATGGCTAAAAATAATATTTCAAATGCAAATGCCTATTGTTCTAATCACTCCAGAACACTATTTTTTATGGAAAAGTGATCTAGAGTGCCTTTTTATTCATCAGACATTCCCTTTCTTTTCAGGAATAGAATGTGGCATCTACAAACAACAGAAGTGCTATCCCCTGGCGTTTGGTGTGCCTGCTGCGCTGATGGTAGTTGCTCTAGGTAAATTATGAACATTAACACGTGTTGCAGTGTGACTGTTCCATTCAATGTCTTTACTACAGTTACCTCCAATTACCTTAAAACTCTAGTACAAAACTCTGGTAATGAATGGATAGGAAATGTGTGCAATTAATATATGCTTTCTCTCACATCTTGTAATGCAAAAGTAACCACAACGCTCAGAGCTGTCTTAACAGCAGTGTAGGCCCCTGGGCACAGCAATACACTGGGGCCCCTACCCACCCATCAGCGGTAGGGATGAGGGGTGCTATCAGCGGCAGGTTTGAAGTCCCGCGGGGGGTGTTCTATCTTTCGCTCAGCATGTAGGACCTGGAGAAATCATTTCTGCTAATTACTTCTTTACTGCACAAGTGGGGCGGGAAGGAGAACACTAAACTGTAGAAGGGGACATTGTGCTGAATGAAGGGGCCGTGGTATATGACTTCCAGTGTGGTATTATTATTATTATCCTTTATTTATATGGCGCCACAAGGGTTCCACAGCGCCCAATTACAGAGTACATAAATAATCAAACAGGAAAACAGCAACTTACAGTTGAGGACAGTATAGGACAAGTACAGGGTAAATATACATAGTTACATCAGCAGATGACACTGGAATAAGTATCAGGTGGCAGAAGACTGCTGGATTTGGTGCAGTTGAAGATTATTAAAGTAAGAAAGGATAAGCACATGAGGGAAGAGGGCCCTGCTCGTGAGAGCTGGTAGGGGGTGTTTAATACACAGGGGAGGGGTGGATAGTGGAGTGGGCTTAATATTCATCATTTTCCAGGGGTCAGGGCAGCTTGCTTTACTGAAGATATCGCCAGTTCCTGGAAATAGATTTCTTAGCTTTAACGGGATAAAAAAACAACCTAGAGAGTTCCACCTTTCAGGAGGTACTGGGGACTTGGGGATCAGACTTCAGGAGCCAGAGCAATCCACCAACAAAAATATAAAACTGCATATTAGGCGTGTGGAGCTAGATCAGGGACCAGCTGCTTGAAGTCTAATATTTCTGGTTCTGGGCATAGTAGAGACAAGCTGCCAGTGTCCACTGAAAGGGGAGAGTCCCAGCTTTTGGACTATACCCTCAGAAAAACTCTAAGTCAGACAGAACCCGAGATATCTGGCTGGGAAGAACAATTAACAGGCTTGGATGGGGACCACTGCTTTGAAGTTGGATATCTCCGGTTCCCCAGGGCCGATTTTCAAAAATCTGGTACCCTTGGAAAGAGGGGACCCTCAGCTATCAGCCTAGGGCCCTTTTGCTTCTGGGGCCCTTGGGCAAGAGCCCAATGAGCCCATACGAAAAGACGGCCCTGACAACGCTTAAGGCTTTCATTCCTGCATTGTGATCTGGTTCACACACTGCTAACAATGTGATGGTTGATTGTGTGAGGACAAAATAGGACAATACAGAGATTACAACCAGAAATCATGTGTACAGTACACCATGTGCTCTTGTTACAATCAGTAAGTGTACAGCTTGGAAATATACTCAGCCTACTACATACCTACTACAAAATACATAGTTATACTATTTACAGGACACACTTCTGTCTGAGACTGGCTATATTACTTTATCTTGTCCACTTGACATTTAATTTCTGTTATTTTTCTTTGTTTCTTCTTACAGTTATATTTATCATTGGAAGTGGAATGTACAAAAAAGTGTCTCCGCAGGGTAACATAATAGTTAAAGTTTGCAGATGCATTGGGGTTAGTAAAGAAATGATCATATTATAAACATTAAAATATTCTTTTTCTGCCTATATATTAGTTTGTTATATGCTTTAATTTAACATTTCCTTTGTCATGGGAGCAGGGTTGGACTGGCACACAGAGGCAAAGGGGGAACCCCCGGTGGGACCCACTGTCTGAAGGGGGGGAAGGGGCACCTCCTCCTCTAGGGATCAGGTTCCAGACTATGTTCTTGAATTATACATGTTACCTAATACTGCACAGGACTATGGTTTATTGTCTACTGTTATTAATCTGCTACATTATCATGTATGCACTAAAGGGGCCTACACACAGTGTGATACTAACTACCGATATGAACTATATAACAGTAGTTACCATATATATATTTATCAAAGGGCCCAGCTAATGCATTCTTTAATGGTTAGAAAAAATAATTTAACAAAAATGTGGCGACACCCCCTCTGGAGACTGGCCACATCCCTAAATATGGGCCCCTACCACTGTGTCCCCCGGAGGGGCCCTTCATGCCGCAGTCCGACCCTGCATAGGAGCTCAAATTACTGGTAGTTATTTTGTTTGTGCTGTTGCTGTAAATGCCTTTTTTTTTTGTGTGTGACTGATAATCTTTTTCATTCAACTGCAGTACACCTTTGATTTTATAATATAATCAATTTCATTACAGCAGATTTTCTATGCTTAAAATTATTTGCAATTCTTTTTAGAGGCCATGGGGAAAATGCTGTTTCCAATGAATTTGTGCCCCAAGTTGCAGATGTAAATTGTGTTCACTAAAAAAGCTGTAATTGTTGTTGGATGCAAAGTTGGAACTATCACAAATTGCATGCACCGGGATTACTGCACATACACAACACCCAAGTTTTCATTTTTGTTTTGCTTGTGAAATACCAATTCACTATTATAGTTCAATGAAAGTAAAAAAAAATCAACAAAAAACTCTAATACAAGGGGGATAGTCAATTACCCACGGTACATTACTGCGGATAATTAACAGAGGTAGCCTTAGGCTTTAACACTGGAGGCTATTCAGTTAGCCTTCTGACTTCTCCAGACAGGCTTGTTAACGCCGTTAACTTCATGTGTTAATGGGCGTTAACAGGGGTTGTCGTGCATAAACGCACAGAATCTGTGAAAAGTTCACGGATTCCTGCATAACAGGTGCGTGGGTCCCGATAACTCCTGAGGTATTGGGGATTTTTCTTTACCTGCTGGAGGCTGGTGAAAAAAAAATCCTGATGACTGCTGGCTTTGGAGCTAAATTGTATAGCCCCGGGGGATCAACTAGCCTGCAGTAATCTACTGCGGCTAATTGAAGATCCCCTTAAGCATGAAAAAAAGACAATATATACAAGAGTAAACAGAATAATCACCTATCAGCATCAAAGTTCCATTCACAACGAGCCAATTATAAACTATTGATTACCATCATCAATGTCATGTATATACGTCTGTGTGCCGTTCTGCATCTGTTAAGGGGGGGTACTCACGGAGCGATCGCTGCTTAAAATCGAAGCATTCTGACTAGATTGCTTAGATTTTAAGCAGTGATCACTCTGTGTGTACCCCTCACAGCGATAGCGATGCGCAGCCCTGCGCATCACTATCGCTGGTGCTAGATTGGCCTGCATGGCCAATCTAGCAGGTCACGCATTTCACCCGCTGGGTGAAATGAGCCCCCCCGCACGCTCAGCACACATCGCGCTGTGCTGAGCAGGAGGAGAGATGTGACGCATCTCTCCCCAAATCGTCCCGTGAATACGGCCCTTTAGATGAACAGGGATGTAGAGAGCTGTGGCAGGGCCAAGGTACATTTTTGGTGGGATGGCCTAATTGTAGGATGCGTGACCAAGCCCCCTTATACAAATTAATGTAAAAGAAAGTATTTACAGTCCAGCCAGCACACAGCAGCATGTGCTGGCTGAAGAGTGAACCTGCTGCTGCGGATAGGTACTGTAGGTGGGCAGGGGGACGGCAGCGGACCCAGGCCCCTTCATCACACCTGGGTAATTAGTACCTGCCCCTCTTGGTGCAAGTGTTGGTGAACACTGTACTTGACCCGCGTTAGAACCCACTGTTCCCTTCCCTATCTGCCTCTCCAGTTACAAGTGGTTGTGTTAAATGAAAACATGTCAATGACGGATCTGAGCAATATACAGTATAAAAACTGCTGGCACTACAGAACAACCAAATGAATCAAAATCTTGGTGCTTTTTATTATGTACAGTTTAGGAAGTTTGATGCACATGTCTCCTTAGCCATATATACAGTAGATATCCGGATGGTAGGTCAACAGTCACAAGGTCGACCACTATTTATGTGAGTTTTTTACAATTTTGTTAATTTTTAACTAACTTTACCATCCATGTGACCTACGATTGGGAATAGTAACCTGTGTCGAGCGCAGAAAAGGACCTTGCCCACAGCATGCCGAGCGAAGCTCGCCATGCAAGGGGACACGGTGCACTAATTGGGGTCCCTGGTCATGTTACGGAGAAAACGACACCAAAAACATAAAAGAACTCATGTCAACCATTTCACTGTGTCGACCTTTTTCCCCCATGTCATTCAAGTTCATGTTGACCTATTGACTGTTGACCTTATCCAGGTTGTTATTATTATTACTATAATTATCCTTTATTTATATGGTGCCCCAAGGGATCCACAGCGCCCATCACACAGTGCATAATCAAATGAGCAAACAAGAATACAGCACTTACAGCACAAGACAATATAGGACAGGTATAGAAAATCTGGGGTTAGGTGCCATCAAAGGGAGTATGGAGTATAAGATAGTGTAAGAAAGAAAAGGAAAGGCACATGAGGAAAGAAGTCCCTGCTCTTGTGAGTTTACAATCTAAAAGTTGACTCACTGATCCATAACCATACAGTATGTATATATATACTTCAGTCCCTGCATATCTTATTCCTTTGCATATACACGTTTATCAACAATAGTAGTTACTAATCTCTCTTACACAGTTACATTTCATCCATAAACATTAAACTATAGCAGTGTCATCCATTTTTCAGATTGTGTTAAATGTTTGTTACCAACAAGCCAGAGCCGGCCCTAGGCATAGGCAAACTAGGCAATTGCCTAGGGCATCTGGTATGCCTAGGGGCACAAGTAGCTTCTGCTGATTAAAATGATATGCGGCATGCCTATATTCTGTGTGTAGCAATTCATATGCAGATACAGGCACAGTCGCACACAGTATATAGGCATGCCACATATCATTTTAATCAGCAGAAGCTGCTTGTGCATCCTAGCCACATAGCAATGCAAATAAGATTTACTTTCATAAAAAATAGTCACCCGACATTAGCAGAGCTGCCAGTTGACTCACTCCAGGAACTATATGTGTCATTATGTGTATAAGGTCATTAATAATGTGTAACATATGTGTAAGGGGCACTATGTGTGTCATTATGTGTATAAGGGTACTAATAATGTGCAGCATATGTGTAAGGGACATTATGTGTATCATTATGTGTATAAGGGCATTAACAATGTGCGGCATATGTGTAAGGGAAATTATGTGTATAAGGGCATTAATAAGGGTTGGCATAATGTGTAAGGCGCATTATGTTTATAAGGACATTAATAATGTGTGTCATATGTGTAAGGGGCATTACTGTGTGGTATTATGTGTATAAATGCATTACCAATGTGTGGTATTATGTGTATAAGGTGCTCTACTGTGTGGCGTAACGTATAGAAAGGGCACTACTGTGTGGCGTATCGTATAGAAAGGGCACTACTGTGTGTTCTAATGTGAATAAAGAGCAATATGGTGTGGTGTAATGTGAATAAGGAGCAATATGGTGTGGTGTAATGAGAATAAAGAGCAATATGGTGTGGTGTAATGTGAATAAGGAGCAATTCAGTATGATGTTATGTGAATGAGGGGCACTACTGTGAGGAGTAACGTATATAGGTGGTCATTCCGAGTTGATCACAGCAGCAATTTTGTTAGCAGTTGGGCAAAACCATGTGCACTGCAGGGGGGGCAGATATAACATGTGCAGAGAGAGTTAGATTTGGGTGGAGTGTGTTCAAACTGGAATCTAGATTGCAGTGTAAGAATAAAGCAGCCAGTATTTACCCTGCACAGAAACAAAATAACCCACCCAAATCTAACTCTCTCTGCAAATGTTATATCTGCCCCCCCTGCAGTGCACATGGTTTTGCCCAATTGCTAACAAACTTGCTGCTGCGATCAACTCAGAATTACCCCCATGGTTTTGCCCAATTGCTAACAAACTTGCTGCTGCGATCAACTCAGAATTACCCCCATAAGGTAAAGTAGTACTACTGTGTGATGTAATGTGAATAAGGGACACTATCGCATGATAAATTGTGAATAAAGTTGCACTACTGTGAGGCATAATTTGAATTGGGGGTACTATTGTTTGGCCACGCCCCTTGCCAGCAAAAACACATACCTTTTTGGGCTGTGCGCCGAATGTGCTCACTGTTATTATTTAAATTACAGGGGGTAGGAAAACAAAAAAAAGGACTGCTATGGGTGGGGGGTGATGGTGCTGGGAAAGGGGTGCAGGGACAGAGGCGGAACTAGCGGTGGTGCTAGGGGGCACCAGCCAAAATCTTGCCTAGGGCATCATATTGGTTAGGGCCGGCTCTGCAACAAGCAGTAACTTTTTAACCAAACATCCTCATGTTGTATTAAGTAAATTGAGCAAGGGGAACATTATTTCCTAATGTCATTATCATATATCTTGTTAACACTGGCTGTACATAAACCAGTTGGGAGTTTTTATTATACTACTGTGTGATAATTCCTGAATACTACATTACATTTTGTATTTGCTGAGGTATTTGATATAATGAAAGTAGCTGAAGAAATATACTTTGCATCATGTTGATTATTCTCCATATTTTTCTGTATTCTCTGGACAGAGTGCCATCAGAAATAGATATAGAAATCGCAGCAAATCCATCCCCAAGAAAGAGCACTGGATGGACTGGGCACAAGACAATTATGATGTAAGCAAAATCGATTTTTACTACAGGTTCATTGATTAGCAGGTCATTGATAGTGTATAATTCATTATATATTTCAATTGTTTTGGTTTAGTTATCCTCATAAAAGCATTTATGTACAGTATATACCTTTATGTGTCATGCAGGGCTCTATTAACCCATGGCCGGGCCCCTAGGCTTTCAGGTATTTTGAGCCCAGTATTAACACGGACACCAACACCCAGTTGAAATAAAATCTGCTGACCTCTTTTCTCCAAGCATAATCTTTCTTCCTTTTCTTTTTTCTTTTGAAATAGCGCAAGTGCACTATTGGTCTACTGCTCCCCCCCTCCGCCATCATGTCTCAAAACAAATATCAGCTGACTACAAATGTGCCTTGCTACGGTGCAGAGTGCAAAGTGCCTTTAACCATTGGAACCTCAGGGCGCAGATAACAGTGCCTCAGCAATAGAATAAAAAAATAAATAAATAAACAGTGCCCCTAGGCTTCGGCCTAGTCAGCCTTATGGATAATACAACCCTGGTGTTATGCCTTTTATTCTTTACCCCTCATTCGATATAGCGACTGATTATGAGTTGGACTTTATGCTAATGTTGCTACAAAACCCTTCCCTGGTGTGCAACCATGCTTCTGGCTATGTGAGGGCTGAGACACCCTCTCACAGACTCTATAGACGCAGTATTACCGGTCCCACCATCAAAGCTTCCTTCCATGTCAGGTGCAGTTTCGCCATCCGAATATGGTCTCCTACATAAGCGGCTGAGCATTTTTGTATGCAACTGCTTTCAACGGCATGTCCAACGCACTCACAGACATAACATCTCTGAGCATTTTCTTAGCCTCCCTGTTACCTCCCAACCACCGTCAAGGAACGCCCCTTATATTTCTGCTGCCATGAATCTACATTTCTGCATGACTCTGTACAAACAAAAGCAGGACGCATGCACAGATGAAAAACACCGCTCCACTTCTTCCCACACTGCGTCCAACTCAGGCACTTAATGTGTATGGGTGTGTATTAAAGTATACAAATCAGGTTTTGTAATGTAAGCTTAGTTCTCTTATGCTTTCTGTTTTCAGGAACTTCTTGTCGAGCAAATAAAGATGGTCCTTAAGGTCCTATTTCTTTATATTCCACTGCCAATGTTCTGGGCACTTTTTGATCAGCAGGTAGGTTATAGATGTGATAAAAATGCAACATGTAATACTGCAATACAGCATAATTCTTTATCAGCAAGGTAGTTGGGTGCATTATCTAAAATGTGTATTTGTCTATATAGTTCTAGCTTTGAGAAATTTTACTTTTGTTATTAAAATGTGATTACATATTAGAATGACTTAGAACAGTGTCTCATTGTCTGGAGCAGGGGTGGACTAGATATTGACCTTAATAGGAATTTCCCTGGTAGTCCAGTGGCTTACTGGGGCTGCCTGGAGCAGGAGTGTTTTAGGAGAGGAGGCCCGTGTGCAGCCTCCATCCAGGCCTCCAGCCTGCAGCGCTATATAGAGTCTGAGCACAATGAGCTCAGATTCAAAAGGGCATCTGCAGATGAAGGGGAGTAAGTTGATCTTTTGGTGGTGACTGCATTTTTTTCTCTCCTGTCAACACTGGATGCTCTACAGCAGATCCTGTGGGCCTATTTTCCTTGGAGGGCCTGGAGCTGCAGCTCCACCCGCCCATTGTTTTTTTTTTTAATTCAACAATTTTTATTAGATTTTTTATAGAAATACAAGAACAGGGAAGACCTTCATGATACAGACATACCAAAAACCGGAGAGAAACCGGTATAGTTACAATAATCCATCGTAAAGTGCTTTTAAGCCACATCAGTGAAATCACAGATACATAGTCGGTAATTGTAGGCTTGAGTAAGAGGTAAAGGATAAACAATCTTAACCTACATGAGGTCTAGGAAATGATGAAGACATTACCGACGTGCGTCTCAGCATAGGAAATCACCATATACCTAAGGCTAAGCATACAATTCTACCTGAGGATTCACAGGACATCAGTATACCCGAGAGGTCAGTAAAGAAGACAGACAGGAGGGGGGGGGGGGAGAAACAAATGGGGAAAACAATACAAGTATAATCATATCATGAATGAGTAGCGGCCAAAGAAGTCTTAAGTAAAAATATTAAAGAAGTAATTCAGGCATGGTTAGCCAATTTTAACCAAAGAGAAGGTTCAGTACCCATATGGCATCAGTCTAAACATACAGCATGGGGTATTAAAATTAATATAATTGCATTTCCTAAGAAAACAGCAGGAGGTCCCAAAGGAACAGTACATGGGCCTAGGTTGTCAAGAGGCCCTATCGATTTGTCTATATAGATACCACGTTGTGGTCTCAAAAAGTTTATAGATGAACGACTGTACATCCGGGTCTAGAGTATCAATATACTTCTCCCACTTCTTGGCAAACCGCCTGACCCCCAATCCAATATCAGGAAGAGTAGCACGCCTCTCAAAATAAATAATCCGGAGGGTCATGTGTTTCACAGTGTTAGGGTCTCCTGCCCTGTGCTGCCACGTCGTCATGGCAACCGGGAGACAAGTGCTAGCGGAGTAACCTGAGCGCAGCTGATACTCCGGTTCGGGTCTTTTGCTGTGCAGTGGTTACAGGCTCTGTGCACGGCAGGGGATCCGGTGCTGGTTTTTGTGCTCACAGTCTGTGAGGTCTGAGTGGGGCGTGGACAGCACCTGCTTTATAAGGCCTCTTCTCAGGTTAAGCAGATGCTGCTGAATCTTTGTTGGTTAGTCAGTTCCTGAAAGTTAGCCAGTACTGTGTAGCATTGTATTTGTTGTTGCTTACTGCAAATAGGCCTGGGGATTTGGTACTACACTCTGCCAATCCAGACCTAGCAGTAAGACTGGAGTCAGTCGTTTAACTTGCTGGGGTTCTTTTACTACTCTGTGAACTTAGCAAGTTTGCGGCTGTATTCTAAGACTTGCCTGCCTAAATCCTGTCTCACTGTGCAAGGTGTCAGGTGTCAGGTTAGTGGCAGTAAGCTGAACCTGTGCACTGCAAGTGAGAATTAGGATTGTGGAGACTCTCCTTGTGTCTATCATTCCATCTCTGACCAAGGAGTTTACTGCCACACCCGTTGGTAACCCTTTAGGGTTTTGCTGTTGCCCTTAGCAACAGCATTTCGGGTTCTCTACGTATTAAAACACAACATCTTGCTTTTCCCATCTGAGCATTACTAATACTAGGGAGACACCCAGTTCCTTAGCCTCTGGGCTTCTATGTTCACTTTGTGTGTATTTTGTTACCCTATCACCTTCTGTGTACGTAATGTCATATTCCCCAGTCTGTCTGTGAGTTCATTTGTTTTGCATACCTATCCGTTCAGACACCAGTACATTCCTGCAGGCACTGGTGTGCATAACAGTTCAAACACCAGTACATTCCTGCAGGCACTGGAGTGCATAACAGTTCTGACACCAGTACTTTCCTGCAGGCACTGGTGTGCATAACACACAGCCATCAAAGAAGGGGTAGACGGTTTGATCCAATTATTAAGAATTTGTTTCTTGGCAATTGTCAAGATAACAGAGAGTACCGGAACAATATCTCTATCTTCAGGCCCAAGAGACCACTCCCTAAAATCAAGTAGCAAACAAGCCTTCGGGCGTTTTATTAACCGTAAGTTAAATACTGTGTTGAGATAAGCGACCACCTTGTACCAAAACTTAGATATTTTCCGGCAAGACCACATATTGTGGTACAAGGTGGCACTCTGCGCAGTACATTTGATGCAACAGCCAGTGTCGTCTGGGACCATGTGTGCCCTCTGATTAGGTGCTATATATGCCCTTTGGAGCGTCTTCAAGTGAACTTCTTGCAAAGAGGCAGAGTATAAAAACCTAAAAGTGGGTATAATGTTATCTAACAATTCAGTGCACGATCCCATATTGGGGATATCTCTGGACCATGAAGACAACGCGGAATCCCAGAGCCGGTCTCTATATGAGACCCTAAAGGTGTTTCTGAAGTAACTAAGATGGTAAGGACAATCTTTAGTAAGCACCATTAAGGTGCGCAGCGGGTCTGTGGTAGCCTCAGAAATCATTGGGTGAGACTGGGATTGAGCAAAGTGTCTAGCCTGCAAGTACATAAAAAATTCCCGGAGGGAAATACCGAAATGTATCTGGATATCAGAGAAAGAAAGTACTGCGTTGCCTCCTGGGTCGTATATGTCTCTAATAGCTGCGATCCCCTTTTCTCTCCAACTCAAAAAATGTGCGTTATCAAGGCCAGGAAGGAAACATGGGTTACCCCAAAACGTAGTGTGAAGAGAGGTGTCAGGTTTTCTCTGGGCTTTAGTGTGAGTGGCCTGCCATGCTCGATATGTATGCCAAAATAAAATATTATGTTTTATCTCAGATGGGAGACGGGAGTTTGGGGTGTGTAAGAGTGCAGCAGGGGAGAAAGGATGGAATACGGCCAGTTCAAGTGGCAAGTTCGTAAATACTGATCTGCTCCAAAGCCAGTCTGTGATATACCGGTACATCGCTGCTCTACTAAATAGGACAGGATCCGGGATTCCCATACCTCCCTCTTCACGTAATAGCTGCAACCTAGCGTAGGGGACTCTTGGTCGTTTACCTGCCCATAGAAATCTAGTGAAACACTGTTTAAGAAAAAGGACATCTTTCTCAACAAGGGCAATAGGGAGCATAAGAAGAAAATAAGCAATCTTGGGAAAAACAACAGATTTAATAACTTCTGCGCGACCCATAAGAGACAAGGGCAGAGACGCCCAGTCTGTGAGGATTTTAGATACCTTGGACAAAATAGGACCAAAATTAACCGCATATAGATCCGGGAGGGAAGTAGGGATCTGAACCCCTAAATATCTAAGACTATCTCGAGCCACTGGAAATCGGGACAGGACCGGGTGTAATGGAAAGAGGGAAGAGTCTCCTGAAAGGAGGAGAAGCTCGGATTTAGATATATTAATTTTGTATCCCGCAAAGGAACCAAATTGTTCAATCAGGGAGACAATCGCAGGGATGGACGTATCAGGTTGAGAAATAAATAGAAGCATGTCGTCAGCATACAGTGATAATTTTACCGTGGTGTCTATTATTTTTATGCCTGTAAATCTGGGAGAATTTCTCAGGGAAACAGCTAGGGGTTCTAAAGCTAAGGCAAATAATAAAGGTGACAAGGGGCAGCCCTGACGTGTGCCACTCTGGATAGGAAAAGGGGATGAGAGGATACCATTCCCCAAAACTTGAGTGGAGGGAGATTCATATAATCGGGAAATAAGAGAGACAAAGCCCTCAGGTGCACCAAAGCGGTGGAGTGTTTCATACAGATGGTCCCAGGTGACCAGGTCGAACGCCTTTTCGGCATCAAGTGACAATAATACATTAGTGTCAGTGGGTTTGGAAAGCTGAAAGGCCTGCATAACAGTCAAGACCTTTCGGATATTGCTCACTGATTGCCGACCCCAGACAAATCCAGTCTGGTCTGTATGAACTATATCAGGGACTATGAATTTGAGTCTATTAGAGAGGATTTTAGTGAACAATTTATAATCCGTGTTTAGAAGGGAGATCGGACGATAAGAACTGGGAGACTCAGGATCCCGGCCAGGCTTCGGGATAACCTTTATGACTGCGGAATTAAAATATTGGGGCAAGGAAGCACCCTGCATAAAAGAATTAAATAAGACAGAAAGAGGTTCACACAGTCTAGTAGATAGAATTTTATAGTAGTCATTGGCGAAACTGTCAGGGCCCGGAGTCTTCCCAGTCTTCAGTCCAGCTACTGCTAAAGAAACTTCCTCAGTGGTGATAGGAGCAAGAAGAGAGGTACAGTGCGACTCTGACATTTGAGGCAGATCAGTAGAAGACCAAAAGCTAGACTTGTGGGTCTGGTTAATAACAGGACATACATAAAGAGTGGTATAAAGAGACTGTAGCACCTCAGCAATCTCGGCCGAGGTCTGTACTCTATCCCCACCTTGGGTGAGCAGAGAGTGAATGACCACTTTAGGGTGTCTGCCTTTTAACAAACGGGATAACAGTTTGCCAGACTTGTTGCCATATCTGTAAATGCCACAGTCTCTTGAAAATGAATATTTAGCTTCCATTTGAGAAAGGAGGGTATCAAACAGTGTTTTTTGCGTAAGGTACCGTTCCCTAGTAGAAGGAGAGGGGGAGGATTTAAATTACTGAAAAGAGTAAGAGCCGCCTGGGCTTCCAAATATTGTGAGTTTAAATCTAAATCCCTTTTTTTACTATAGGACATAATGTGCCCCCGAATAACTGATTTTGACGCCTGCCAGAAAAGAGCAGGATCATCGCTCAGAGTTTCTCCATTGTGCGTATGATAATCCAGCCACGCTGCATCTAATGAGGAGCGGAATTTCAGAGAGCCACTTAAATGAGAGGGGAAGTGCCAGGAGCGAAAAGGGGATTTTTATGAGAGGAGCATCAATTTCATCCAGCATAAAGCATGGTCCGAAATACAGATATCCTCAATTTTAGAGTCAGCCACTTTTGAGAAAAAGGAGTCAGATAACAGCAGATAATCAATCCTCGAGAACGTGTGGTGCGCAGCTGAGAGGCATGTAAATTCCCTTTCTAATGGGTAGCATGCGCGCCACACATCCACTAAGGACAACTGCGAGCAAATATAGGGGATACCAATACGTGGTAACGAGGGGGGAGCGCGAGGGGGGGGGGGATTTATCTTAGGTTGGAGAAGAATATAAATTAAAATCTCCACCCAGGATTATGGGAATTTCAGAGTAGCTTAGTAGCTTAGTGACCATGTTCGTATAAAATAGCTTAGAGTACTGATTGGGAGCATAAATATTACAAAGTAGGAACCTGGATGCATACAATGTGACATCTGCCAGTACATACCGACCCTGAGTGTCATCTAAAATCGCATGGACAGAGATAGGGACCGTGTGCCGTGCTAAAATAATCACTCCCCTAGCCTTAGAAGAGAAGGAGGAAGAGGCTACCGCAGACCAACCCATAGTGTTCAGTTTTACCACCTCATTTGGCATAAGGTGAGATTCCTGAATGAAAACAACATCCATCCCCACCTTCCGAAGATAGAGCAAAATTTTTCTGCGTTTAGCTGGGGAGTTGATCCCTCCCACATTCCACGTGCCGACACTCAAACTAGCCATTCATCAAATGAACTGGGAAAACCTGAAAACCTGCGCAGTAACCATAATATCTACAGCCGCCGAAAAACGGATACAAAACATACCGGGGTGGACACATAAGGAGAAGAAGGGGAGGGGGAGAAGAAAAGAGGGACAGAAACATAGAAAACACACAAAATATAACATTAACATTGTGAAAGAAAGTCCTGCTAAGGACAATCATAACTTCAGAAAACGAGAACAACCGGTTCAAGCAAGCACAGAGGCCATCATAGACCGCCAATGAGCCAGCTAGAATTTGAAAACCTGAGGAAAAAATGAGGGAGGGGGCGCCCTTACCCACCCTCGGCAACATAATATATGAAAATATACATAGGAAAAATAACAAGAAAGTATCAGAGCACATAGAGCATGTTACAGAAAAAGAAAAACGCAGCCTGTCACATAAGAAGAAGGGGGAGATATCTCCGCTAAGAATATATAAGCATTGTAGAAAGATTACATAGCCACAAAAAGACAACAGATGAATAAGAAAAATCTAAAACATAAAACAAGGCAAAAAGGTTCAGCCCGCTGTATAAGACCAAAGTCTCTTTTGGGGGAAAAAACACCTGCAGCAGATTCTACAGCAATAATTAAATTGGCAGACATAACCGGAAACAGAGAAGTCCAGGAGCAATACTCAGCCTTCTCGATCCAGGGTGTCATCCGCCTGAGAGGAGTCGTCATCTGCCTTGGATGCCTCGGAAACATAAGCCTCTGCATCTGCAAGATTTGTAAAGTCCCGGAAAGAATTTCCATCAAACAGGCGTAGTCTTGTAGGGAAGAGCAGAGCAAATTTTTTATTCGCCTTTACCAAACGGGAGCAAAGGGGGGTAAATTCCCGACGTGCCCGGGAAACCTCCGCGGAGTAGTCCTGGAAAATGGCCAAACGAGCTCCCTCCCATTGTAAATTCCTATGCCTCCTGGATGCCGTCCATATTGCCTCCTTATGGAGAAAGTTCAGACATTTAAATATAACCACACATGGGTGGTTATTCTGAGTTGATCGCAGCAGCAAATTTGTTAGCAGTTGGGCAAAACCATGTGCACTGCAGGTGGGGCAGAAATAACATGTGCAGAGAGAGTTAGATTTGGGTGGGGTGTGTTCAAACTGAAATCTAAATTGCAGTGTAAAAATAAAGTAGCCAGTATTTACCCTGCACAGAAACAATATAACCCACCCAAATCTAACGCTCTCTGCACATGTTATATCTGCCCCCCCCTGCAGTGCATATGGTTTTGCCCAATTGCTAACAAACTTGCTGCTGCGATCAACTCAGAATTACCCCCATGGTCTGCTATTAGGTGAAGAACGTGGGGGACCCAGTCTGTGGGCTCTCTCGATAACTAAGCCAGTGCATTCATCTTGGATATGCAGTAAATCAAGGAGGGACGTTTGTAAAAAAAGAGTCAAATCAGGACCTTTCAGTGACTTAGGGAGCCCCAGCCCCCGGAGATTCGTTCTCCTCGATCTATTTTCAAGATCGTCAACCTTGTTCAGCAGCTGGAAGTGAGATTTCTGGAGCTCATTATATCTGTGCTTAAGATCCCCAACATCCTGAAAAGTCTCCCCCAGCCTTTGTTCATTTGTAAGAACAGTCTTAGATAACTGCTTGATTTGGGATTTTAGATCTTTTACTGCCTGCTGCATTTTAGCAGCATGTGCATCCATGATAGGCTCCATGGCATCCCTAACAGCTCTCACTACATCAGCATAAGTCACTGGAGAGGCAGGGGAACAGTCAGGCTCACCTGAGGGAGAAATGTGTTTTGCAGAAGCCTGTTTATTGCTGCCAGCAGCCTGCAGACTCGTTTGTGAGTTAGGTGCGGCGGCCATCTTGGATTCCCCCGGCCGTTTTTCAGACCTCAATCTCTGGGATTTAGGGGACATGGGGGAGGACAGAAACTTTTCCATCCAATCCCCAGCACCTTCCCACAGGTAGTGTGCGCAAGGAGCGGAGAAAAGCCGCGAGCTGGAGGCGCTGTGTGCTCCGGTTACCGAGGATGCAGGAGAGCTGCAGCAATCAGCTTCTCCTCACATGGGCGCCGGAACCGGAAGTCCCCCACCCGCCCCATTGTTAATCTGATTCTGTGCTGGGTGTTCTTTGGTGTAACTTTCTGGATGGGTGATGTTTCCAATTCGTATGTGGTTGTTTATGGATTCTCCTTCGTGGAGATGTCCGTCCCAAAACACTTGTCCTAATATGTCTCGGTTCCCTCACCTCATGTCACACATCCTTTGGGTCATCTCAGACACCAAGGATGTATATCATCAGAGATCGGTAGTAATATGTAGTGTGTAAATACAGTTACTCACCAGATTTTCACAGTGGGTCAGGATTGTCGGGTCCTCTGATGTGGTGCGCTTGATGCTTCAGGTGCGTGCGGGTAGGTGATAATTCGGTAAGGTATAAATAAGGCTATTTGCTCATAAGTAAACTCACAATGTGTACTGAGCATAGAAACAAAAAATGCACAAGCTTTCAATTATACATTACATGTACATGAATTCAACAAAAATACATTTTGAAATGTGCCAAACACGTTTCATCCCTGCATGGGGACTTCTTCAATGGCATTAAGGTGAACCCATGGATGGCCACGTATACCCACTGGGGGATGATGTTTGGACATAGATCACCAATTGGAGACATTACCTATTTGGAAACTTACAGTATACTAAAGAGCACCCAGTCTGCAGTTTGGTGGCTCATTGGACATCATGAGACAGACAGTTGGGGACATTGTGTGAGTGCTGACATTGGGGCAGATGTATTAACCTGTGGAAGGCATAAGGAAGTGATAAACCAGTGATATGTGCAAGGTGATAAAGGCACCAGCCAATCAGCTCCAATATGTAAATTAACAGTTAGGATCTGATTGGCTGCTGCCTTTATCACCTTGCACATATCACTGGTTTATCACTTCCTTATGCCTTCTCCAGGTTAATACATCTGCCCCATTGTGCCTTGGACCTCGCCCATCTAGACAGTATTGAGTATTGTATTAGGGATTTCAGATATCCTGTTTTGGGAGCTACTAAGGGAAATTATCTTGGAGCACTGCATATATTATTATATTCTATAAGCTTATATATAACACCTACGATTTGCGGCCATTGAGAATCGGCAATATTGTAAATAATAATAAACAACCTCTTAGCTTAGTCAAATTTAGGCAGGGACACCTTCTGACATTTAGGCCTTCTAAATTGGGACAAAACCGCCTTGTATGCCCTGACACGCCCACTTTCAGGTGAGCCCCGTCCCTTATGAAATCCATGAAAAACACTAATTGTGCAAAGAATAAAGTACAAATAAAAACACAATTACCTTATTACAGAACAAAGACTGTGTATAGGGGTAAGCAGGGACAGAATAGCATATCTCTCACCTGCCCCAATTTACACACCCTAAAAGGGGCATTATTTTAACCAAAATGAGTGGCGCTTTGCAGATTGGGGCAAGTTTATTTTCTCCCTATGTCTGAATGCTGTGAAGTGGATCAGGCATTACAAAGCACCATAATAAAATTGGAATAGGGGCCTGGCGATGCTGCTTCAGCTTCCCAGGGCACCCTCTGTGCCCTCAGAGGGGCAGAGCGGGTACCTCTTCTTATCATGTGTGACATTAATTAAGACATAAAAGCGACACCTGACCCCATTCCAAAACTAAATCTAATCCCCTTACCCCCTAACCCAAACTGCCAAAACAACACTGATACCTTATCTCTAATACCAGAACTCCATCTTAACCCAATCCCTAACTCTAATACACTAACAGGCAGACTGGATGGGCCATATGGTTCTTATCTGCCATCAAATACTATGTTTCTATTTGGGTTACTTAACTTGGGTCAAATGGATGTTACTGTATATGCATTTTGGGCTTTTTTAAAGTGAAAAAAATGATAGAGAGCAAGTGTTTTGTGCAAGATAAATGCTCAAATTAAATTGGGGGTTTAAAAATTAGTATAAATATATATTTGGGTCATTTTGAGCCACTTTAAAAATGTAAACAAGAAAAAGATTACTCCCACTCATAAAGCACCCCAATATACTGGCCAATATACTGGCCACATACATTGTACCCCAATTTCCATCATTTTGCACCTTTTCACCCCAGTAATAACATGTAATTATTGGCTAATTAATTTTTTTTTTAAACTTCTAAGTGCCTAATTAGTCATTCAGGGTAATTTTTCCCAACTTTTCTCCTGCTCAGGAGGTGGTGAAAAGAAATTTGCAGTAAACCTATAGATAATTTTTTGCGAACAACTGAATAGCAGGTTTTTGTGGTTTGCGATAAAAACCCTGTTTTTATCCCAAAAAATTGATTTTGCCGCTACTTGAATTCCCTTGATAATCCTAGCAAGCATCCAGTAGTAATATTTATATCTTATATATATATATATATATATATATATATATATATATATCTATATCGATTGGTACTGCTCTGTTGATAAAAGTTTTAAGGATATAAAAGCAATAATATAATAAAGTTGATTTTCAAAATTCATTAGTGGCAATGGTAAATGGTAAAAAGTCATAGAAAACATATATTGCAAATGCTGTGATATAACTGTAAAACAGACCCCTTTGTAATGTAAGTATTCATGCAACAATTTTGCTATGTCATTTAGATAACATAAGTAACAGTAGGCACATATTCTCAATGATAAGTAATTAGGGTATATAGAAAGTAAGAAAATAGTTACTGTTAGGGTGATGGATTTCTACTGATTGTTGAGGCATTAAATAAATGACAGAACTGTGAATTTAGCAGCAGGAGTAGAGTAGAGATTGTAGAGAAATTTTGCAATAAAAATGGTCATTAGGAGCAAATTCACCATGTATAGTAAAGTGTAGAAGAGACTCAGAGCAATTGTGCATAACATCTGCTTTTCATCCTTGTGTCAGTGGCAGTGAAGGATTGAATGAGAGTATCATATACTGTAGCCCAATGCACTGAGCATCACAGATAGGTCAGTATCTGCTTTTGTCTTGTACATAGGGACAGTGTGGCCCAGCAGATGAGAGTACACTAAACAAAAAGACTGCGTAGGTCATGAATGTGGCCGAAAGCAGCATAAACTCGCCGTATGGGCTTGCGGCACGCCTCTTCATGCAACACGCTGGCACGGAAGGGGTTACAGTTTTTTGTGGGAGGAACTTAAGGAAAACTGCCTGGATTGTGATTGGCTGGATTCTGTATAGGGGCTGGTCTGGCATACATATAGTCTTCAGACTTAGGACATTCTGCCTCTTCCAGTATTTTCCATGAGACTGATAGACTGATAAGTATACTGATTCCTATTACTTGTTTCATTTCCTCCTCCTATCATCTCCCTAGCTCTTTTCTCTCTTGTCTGTCCCTAATCTTCCTTCTATCTCCCCCTGTGTCTCTTCTCTTGGTGTGCATTTCTAATTTTTATAGTAATAGCATTTGTCTCGGATTCACATATTGCACTTGCTATGCGGGGGCCCGTCGGCATATCAACCCCGGCGCAGCTCAGCCCTCCCGCCCGGCTCATGGTATCCAACGTGTGCCTGGACAGGCCAGGGTAGGCCTTATGCGCTGCAGTGCAGGAGCCCTAGTGCGTGCGCGGCCGGGCTCGGCCGCCCGCCGTGCACGCGTACATCCTCTCCCCACCGCTTGAGGTAGCCGGGGTAGGTCGGGCGCGCCGCGTGCAGGGGACCTGGCGCGTGCGCGGCCGCCCGCCCGTGCACGCTCTTCCACCCTTCTCTTTTCCGTCTCCGTCCCCGCCGCTAGCTGCGGCCGGGGACGGAGCGCCGGGGGCGGCTGCGGTGACTCGCCAGGGACAGAGTCTTTCCGTCCCTGACCCACCGCTTCAGGCAGCTGACGGCCGCACGAGTCACGTGGGCCGGGTCAGCGCTCAGCCCCCCCCCCCCCAGATATATATATATATATATATATATATGTGCTAATGGTTAGGCACTTTGTGTATTTTAACAGGGGTTTTATCCCTTACATGGAAATAAAAATAAGTAGAAATAAAATAAACATAAGTAAAAAGTCAGCCCATGCTAAAACTCCCCAGCGGAGGGGTTGCGCGGCTGCCGGACACGACGGGTCGGTGCGGCGCACGCGTGCTGTCACCCCTTTTGTCACCAAGGGGGCCCATATTAGGCCTGCCCACGATGGAAAAGATTATTAAAATGCAGGACGGCGGCCGCCCGTACCCGGACGGCACGACGCGCCCTCCCTTCTGCTGCGCATGGCCTGTCAACGCCGTCAGACCTGGCAGGGCCCGTCGGCAGGGGTCGCGCCACGCCCGCCCATGGGTCGTTCGCGCGGCGCTTAGTTCTATAGCCAGCCGTGGGCATGCGGACCCTGCCGGTCACGGGCAGGGGCCCCGGGCTGCCGGTCACTCACCCCAGCCCCAACCCTCCATCGACCTTTGCGCTGCCCCCCTTTCTAGCAGTGACCAGGCTCCAGTATCTCGTTCTTAGGCCAAGGGTCGAGATCGGAGGAGTGCGAAGCGCAGGTGGGTATGGCAGGATTTATTACAGCGGGACGGCTACGCCGTGATGCCCGACAGTGCTGGATCTTCGGGATCCTTGCTCCCGACGGGTGGTTTGCGAACCTCCCGTGGGGCGCGCGACTCGCGGGTTGGGTCTGATCTTCGGCCGCCTTCACCCACGGCTGCCCCCCTTGGTGGACGCCACCGTTTTGTCCGCCATTCGCGCCGCTGTTGTGTCGGAAGTGGCTCCCTTGTTGTCCTCCGAGCCCGGTGGACTGGGTCTGCCCACTGTTTCTTTGTCGGATGACATTGTGCGATCTCTTACGCCACTCCTGTCCTCTGGGGCCACGCCCCCCCCGCCAGCCCCGCTCACAGCGCTGCGAGACCCATGGGGGAGCATGAAACAATGTCTCGCTTTTGTCTCACCAGCCGTGGACGTCGGGACAAACCTGGAGTCAGCCGATGCATCCACCAGTTGTCCGGCGGTTGCAGGGACCGATGGAGGACCCTCTTGCGCAGGTTAGTCTTCATCTGACCCTGACTGGTTCCGGGGGAGCGCCGCTACTCCCCCGACGCGGATTTAGATCTAGTGCTCAGTCCCGGTCCTCTAGCCGGGGCACAGTACGCGTAGGGTTTCCAGCGAGCGCTGTATACACAGGCATAGGCATTGGGGCACAGACTCTTCCCTTGCCTTCACATCCTTAGAGTGTGTGTCCTCCTCCTACGGCTTTGCACTGGTCAAGCGTCGCAAACGGTGCGAGCGCCGGTATTCCACCTCTTCCGCCTCTCATGGGTCAGTTGCGTCAGACACCGTTCACTGCGCCAACACGGCAGTGCACCGTGCTCTCCGGCCCTGGGTCCGGGAGCGGATCCGTAAGGGCCAATATGGCAATATTTTGTTTTTACTAGCTATTCTCGTATAGCCTTGCTTTCGGCTAAGCAAAGGGCAGGGGCAGCAAGGATGCTTTGCGCTCCTGCCCGACTTTAGTTAGGTACATGTTGATCTTTGCGGCGCGTTACTTACAGACGCGCCCGGATGAACACTTTAACATTTTGCGCCATCAGTTCCTTATACACGTGCTGCACCATAAGTACGAAGGGTCGGCTTGGCGACGTTACTGTGAGGACTTCCGCCGTAAAATCTGCACGGGCGGCAGATCTACTGTATAACTGTTATGCACACCAGTGCCTGCAGGAAAGTACTGGTGTCAGAACTGTTATGCACTCCAGTGTCTGCAGGAATGTACTGGTGTTTGAACTGTTATGCAAAACAAATGGACTCACAGACAAACTGGGGAATATGACATAACGTACACAGAAGGTGATAGGGTAACAAAATACACACAAAGTGAACAGAGAAGCCCAGAGGCTAAGGAACTGGGTATCTCCCTTGTATTAGAACTGCTCAGATGTAAAAAGCAAGATGTTGTGTTTTAATACGTAGAGAACCCGAAATGCTGTTGCTAAGGGCAACAGCAAAACCCTAAAGGGTTACCAACGGGTGTGGCAGTAAACTCCTTGGTCAGAGATGGAATGATAGACACAAGGAGAGTCTCCACAATCCTGATTCTCACTTGCAGTGCACAGGTTTAAGCTTACTGCCACTAAACTGACCCTGACACCTAGCACAGTGAGACAGGATTAGACAGGCAAGTGTTAGAATACAGCCGCAAACTTGCTAAGTTCACAGAGTAATAACAGAACCCCAGCAAGCTAAACGACTGACTCCAGTCTTACTGCTAGGTCTGGATTGGCAGAGTGTAATACCAAATCCCCAGGCCTATTTGCAGTAAGCAACAAACAAATACAAAGCTACACAGTACTGGCTAACTTTCATGAACTGACTAACCAACAAAGATTCAGCAGCATCTGCTTACCCTGAAAAGAGGCCTTATAAAGCAGGTGCTGTCCACGCCCCACTCAGAACTCACAGACTGTGAGCACAAAAACCAGCACCGGATCCCCTGCCGTGCACAGAGCCTATAACCACTGCACAGCAAAAGACCCGAACCGGAGTATCAGCTGCGCTCAGGTTACTCCACTAGCACTTGTCTCCCGGTTGCCATGACGACGTGGCAGCACAGGGCAGGAGACCCTAACAATAACTTCGGTAAAAAGGCGGTGGAATTGTTCTCGGAGCGGCCAAAGGGTTTGGCCGGCGCTTAGGACTGTAGTACATCGGGACGTTTGGGCTCAACGACCTGCCCTCGTTCTGCCGGCTTTCGAGGGGGTACATCGAGCGCGGGGCATAGTTAATGCTTCGCTTTCAATACTGCCCAATACGGCTTGGGGTGGCGGCAGCTTTTTGTCACCCCTACATCAGCTGTGGCGGAGGCCACGGGATCAAGGACTGCCCCACTCCATGGCCCGGGGGTAATTCTGGGCTCCATACCCGCGGCCCCAGGCGCTGGCCTCAGCCCCCACCCTAATTAGACTACGGGCGCTCATACCCTGGCTGCGACGGTACCCCCGGCCGGTGGACGCCCTATTCTTACACTCTGGTTTTGCATCTAGTACGAACTTGCGTTCGGCTCGGGAGTTTCCGGCCGTGCGCCGGCAGAAGGTTGCTGCTGCAGTGTCGTCGGGTTGGATGAGGGCCTTTTCATGGAACCCCTACACCCCCCCCCCCTTACCAGATTGGTCATTGTCCCCCGTAGGCATAGTGCCCAGGAAGTCCGTTGGCGGATCTTGACTCAACCGTCTTTCCTGTCCTCTCGCATCATTGATTAATTAGGTCGTCTGGTCCGGGGCCGGTGACGTGTGCATTGGACATCGAGTTAGCGTTTCGCTCCTCCCGTGCACCCCTTTCGCCTTTCGAGTTAGGGGTTTTTTCAACTGGATAATGGCTACTACATTTATCGCGGCCTCCCTGTGGGGTTTTTTCTCTCTCTGGCGCATACTTCGAAAGGTGCAGTTCGGCCCACCTGGCTCTGTTCGCTGCGCTGTCTTGCTGCAGAGGGCATTGGCAGGGTCCCCTGAGCCTCCTTGTTTACCTCGGGATTCAGATGATATGGTCGGTGGTCTCTGTAGGCTCCTTGGGGACAAGGCGCTGCGTCTTCACGACGATATCATCTATGGGCTCACCGTGGGCAAGCTTACTCTACACCAGGCTCACTACTTCTTGGGCCTGTTTCCTTTTGCTTGTAACGTTACCCCCATGGGTAAGGATTTTCGGTAGGAACCTGGAACGAGCGACAGTTGGGATTAGACACCCGCATCATTTCTTGGTTTAGCACTCAAAGGATTTATGATTTGGGACAAATTTATAGTTCGTTTCACCACCTCCCTGGAAGCTTTTCGCGTCCGCCTCTGGTGCTGGCGTTTCTGGCTGTTGCGGGATATTTTTTCCAATATGGGGCGCAGTGGAGCTCTGGCGCTATGCCCTGCGTAGTAAGCGGGTGGTCTGCTGGTGCGACAATTTGGCCGTGGGTTTGGCCATAATTAGGCAGGAGTCCACACCCTTGCCGGACTGCGGGTCTTCGCACAGATAGTCTTGCTATGCGGGGTTGAACGACATTACGTTGCGAGCCACGCATGTCCCGGTCGAGCGCGACTAAATTGATGATACCCTTTCTCGCGGCAACTAGCAGTGGATTAGGCAGTTGGCTCCTGCAACTCTAATCCAAGGGGACTTCTGTCCTGCTTCTGTGTGCGGATTGGAGGATTTAGCCCACAGGTCTTTGGCTCCTGCAACTTGCGCGGATTATCTGCCCGCTTGGGAGCGGTGGATTCGTTACCTTCTCGAGAGGGGCCATAGCGGTAATACCCCTTACAAGGCAGATGGCCCATATTTGCATGGGATTCGGGATGTCTGGGATGGTGGCAGAAGGCCGATCCCTGAACATCCGGGCAGCAGGCCCTCAGGGATGGTGGCAGAAGGCCAATCCCGGAATATCGGGGGCAGAAGGCCCTCCAACATTTAGTTTATTATTTCAATTACACTTTTGAGATATTTTATTTTCATTTGCTCTCCGCTTTCTGCTATGGGTGATTAATAGGTCAACCGTCCTTTCGTTAGAGAGGGGCTTTTTTCATCCCAGTTTAGATTTAATTGACATTCCTTTCAGTTCATAAAAGTCAGCGACGTACGTCCCGACGGTTTGAGGTGTAAGATTCAGCGCTCACGATACTAGGATACGTGGATACCATACGGGGATACATGGTTCGCCTCTTCGCGGCTGCCTTTACGATGGCCTTCCACGGTGCGTTCAGGATGGATGAGCTGGTGTCCGTCTCCCGGACTTTTGCCTCGCCCATGCTGGCGGCGCACATCGTCGTATGCCCCGACGGTTCGTGGTGTCGGATTCAGCGCTCCAAGACTGATGCAGCCAGCTGGGGGGCTGTGGGTTCGAATGGGTCAGGATCGTGCGCGGGGCATTTTGTCCGGTCGCCGCAGCCCAGGCTTATTCGTCCGTACGGCCTCCAACGCCCACCGGGTGTTTCGTCCATTGTGACGGTTCCCCGTTTACCAGATATCAATTCCAGTCAGTTTTGGGACGTTGTCTTTGATACCTGGGTCTATCTCCGGCCGACTATGGGACTCACTCTTTCCGCATCGGCGCTGCGTTAGCAGCCGCTGCGGCGGGTTGGTCCGAAGTCGACGTTCGGGCACTGGGTAGGTGGAGGTCTGGTGCAGTCAGACGCTATATCAGGCCTTTTCCTCCCAGTGCGCCCCTTTGAGGACTAGCCGCTCGTCGCAGTTGCACTTTGCGATTGCGGGGGCCTTGAGGAATTTTTGTTTTATCGTTGGTTTTAATTACGGCTTTTGTCGGCTGACGAAGTTTTGCGTTTTTGCCTCAAGTCAAGTTGGGCGACCCCCCCCCCCCTTCTTCACCCCCCCTCTGTTAGGGATGCAGGTTAGGTTACCCATTTTCTCCATAACATATTTCATTTACTACCCTCAGTCATACCCTTCTTTTGCAGGAAGGCGTACGCTTTATATGGCTTGTCGGCCGTAGCTTTGTGTTCTGTTCTATTTAGTTTGGGTTGAGTTTAGGTTAGGCTACCCAATTTCTCTATACCATTTTCATTTATTACCCTCAGTCATACCCTTCTTTTGCAGGAAGCCGGCTAGACCCACGCTTTATATGGCTTGTCGGCCGTAGCTTTGTGTTCTGTTTTATTTAGTTTGGGTTGAGTTTAGTTTTCTTCGTGTTATGCTTTGATTAGTGAGTGGGTTTTTTCGGTTCAGGTGGCGGTGGCAGGTTGGTAACCTGGCAGTTGGCCGGTTTCTGAACGGTTATTTTAGTTTAACTTAAGGACTTTATTGTTAGTAACTTCGGGTGAACTTTTAGGTATTATTATAGTCTTAGTATTAATTTATGGGCACCACCGTACCTGGTGGCCCATATGATAGACCATAAACATGTGTGGATATCGGGGCCGGAGGCCCAAATTTTTACCCCATAGGGGCGGAGCGTACCTCCGTCCCTACAACTGTTGGTGGGCAGGGGTAGTGGCAGAAGGTCGACCCCTAGCCTTGGATTTTGGAATTCCGAGGTCTGGGATGGAGGCAGGAGGCCGATCCCGGAACATCTGGGGCAGAAGGCCCCCTCACACATATATTTTTATTGCTCGGGATGGAGGCAGCAGGCCGATCCCGGAACATCTGGGGCAGAAGGCCCCCTCACACACATGTTTATTGCTCTATTTTGTCATATAATTTTAGATCACCCTTATTAAGTTGTTTATCATGCTTAACCGTTCTTCTCCCCGCCACCTTAGTTAGAGAGGGAAGTCTGCATTTTTAGTTTTAGAATTAATAGGCCTTCCTCTCAGTCAAAATAAAAAGCTGACCCCTTTCACGCCAATTACCGTTGTTGTGTCTTTATTTATTAGGATAAGTGTGCTTGAGTGGCGTGCGGATGCATCTGACGTGCGAAGTTTAAGGTTCCTTAATAGGAGAGTTTTGCCAGTGTGTGGTCTGTGCATAGAGGGTTTCCACTGTGGGCTCAGAGGGGTACCCGGTGTCTAATATATGTTTTGCCCATTTCCTGGCTTGATCAAAGCCACTGATAAAACATAACAATTCATTCACATTGTTCGGATCACTTCTGCTTTTCCTTTGAAATATTCCGAAGCAAGGAATTATGGTGCAACTGATATAGTTTAAATATTTTACTAACAGTTTGATAATATTTGTATCCACTCAGTCATTATTCTGTTTTCTACTTGATAGCACTAACTAATGAAAATATTTATTAATATATTTTACACACTATTTCAAAGAAATACACAATATCGAAACATTATTATATTATACATGTTATAAGATCATATAACATCACATAAAGTACATATGTACTGTAATTAAGTGTGCTGTATGACTACCACTTCATTAACTAGGATATATCTCACTTGTGGGGTGGGTAAAGTTTGGGAAGTATACCAGATTTTACTGCTGCTAGTTTACATATTACTTTATTGTTTCTTTGCTCACTGTGATGGTTTGTTATTTCAAGGGCTCAAGATGGACTCTTCAAGCCACCACTATGGATGGGAACTTTGTAAGTATCCCTGTCACAAAATTAGACTTACATTTTTTGCATATTAGCAGTATTGCAATATCTGAACATGATGATTAGTGACATGTTAAAGAATCTGCTCATGCTAGATACAGGATATATGACAGACTGACGCAAGGAGTAAATTATGAATGCGCTTCAGTGTAATCCCTAAATGTAATCTCCTGTAATACTGAACACTTGCATGCTTACTGATGCACTAAAAGAGGTGAGCACTTTGCAGTCCTCAGAGCACAGAGTGGAAAAGTAGTCTGAGCAGTTGGACAGATTAGAGGGTGTGCCATATACTACTACTACTACTACTACTACTACTACTACTACTACTACTACTACTACTGCTGCTGCTACAATTATTATTATTATTGTTATTATTATTATTATTATTATTATCATCATCATAATTTATTTAGAAAACAAAACTGTGGGTGTCTCTTTGATTGCCACCGATAGCCAGAAAAGTGCAAGGGCTTTGCTCAGGATCCCCCTGACCCAATATAGCCACTGTGGTACATTTAAAATTGTCATGTCAGTATAATAAATAAAGTATTTTTGCAAGTTACTGTACATACATTATGGTTGCAGTAATAATTTATTTTGTTGTCGCTTATTTTTTTTTTTTTTTTTTTTGTAGGGAGCTATCCAAATTCAGCCGGATCAGATGCAGGTAATATTTCATTCATGCCATAAAATAAAAATGGACACAATACATTTTCAAAACCTCTAATATTCATCTTTTTTTCCCATAGACTGTGAATCCAATATTGATTATTGTCCTTGTGCCATTTGTTGATATTGTACTATATCCTCTTATTTCAAAATGCAATTTGAGTTTCACGTAAGTACAGTATAACAGTTAGCAACATATATACAGTAGATGTCTAATGTTATTTATACTGAGACGTGATATAAACACTTTTTTCAGTGTCCTGCACTTTCTATTTACAGATGACTTCTATTGATTTGCTGGTTGTGTATTACGGGGGTTGTGTATTAGAGAGTCCTGGGATAGACCACAACAGCTCCCATAGCTCTGGTTGAGGAGATGTGGGGGTGGGGGTGGCTTGGACAAATGAGTAAAATATTTTTATAGGGGGTAGTGTCATTTTATGATTTACTACAATTACTTAACATTAGGTGCAGAGCCGGTCCTAGGCGTAGGCAAACTGGGCAAATGCCTAGGGGCACAAGCAGCTTCTGCTGATTAAAATGATATGCGGCATGCCTATATTCTGTGTGTGACTGCGACTGTATCTACATACAAAATGCTACATTACAGTGTATTCCTGGAAATCACTGTAACGTAGCATTTCGTATGCAGATACAGCCACAGTCGCACAGAGAATAAAGGCATGCTGCATATCATTTAATCAGAAGAAGCTGCTTGTGCATCCTAGCCACATAGTAATGCAAATAAGATGCATTTTCGTCAAAAAAGATGCCCCAACATTACCAGAGCTGCCAGCTGACTCACGCTAGGACAGATCTGTATACAAGCAGAGCCAGCGGTCACAGTGTTAGTGGCCATGTGAGTGCTGTGTGCGGGTGGGTTTGTTGTGCAGTAATGTTCGGCATATGTGTAAGGGGCATTATGTGTATCATGTGTATAAATGAATTAATAATGTGTGGCATATGTGTAAGGGGCACTGTGTGGGTCATTATATGTATAAGTGCACTAATAATGTGTGGCATATGTGAAAAGGGAGATTATGTGTGTCATTATGTGTATAAGGGCATTAATAATGTGCAGCTTATTTGTAAGGGACATTATGTGTATAAGGGTATTAATAAAGGTTGTCATAATGTGCAAGGCACATTATGTTTCTAAGGACATATATAATGTGTGTCATATGTGTAAGGGGCATTACTCAATGGTATTATGTGTATAAATGCATTACTAATGTATGGTATTATGTGTATAAGGTGCTCTACTGTGTGGCGTAACGTATAGAAAGGGCACACTGTGTAGTCTAATGTGAATAAAGAGCAATATGGTATGGTGTAATGTGAATAAGGAGCAATTCAGTGTGATGTAATGTGACTAAGGGGCACTACTGTGAGAAATAACGTATATAAGGTAAAGTGGTACTACTGTGTGATGAACGTGAATAAGGGACACTATTGCATGTTAAGCTGTGAATAAAGTTGCACTACTGTGTGGCGTAATTTGAATTGGGGGTACTATTGTGTGGCCATGTCCCTTCCCAGCAAGAACACACCCCTTTTTGAGCTGTGCGCCAAATGTGTGCACTGTTCCTATTTAAAATATAGGGGGTAGGAGCACCAAAATGAGTACTGCTATGGGTGAGGGGTGATGTTTCTGGGAAAGGGGTGCAGGATCAGAGGCAGAACCAGCGGTGGTGCTAGGGGGCACCAGCAAAAATCTTGCCCAGGGCATCATTTTGGTTAGGGCTGACTCTGAATAGGCGTTCTAATTTCAAAGGTGATAAAAACCCTATAATATAGGTAACAGTGAGAGAAAAAACAGGGAGCAGCAGCAAAAACAAGAGACTGTAACATAATAATAAACAATGCATAATAATATAAAAGAAAAAGTGTTTTATAATTGGTCTGGCCACCTTTAGATTACCTTCACCCATTAGTTTGTACATGGTCTCCTGAAGCATTGCCTATACAGATTGTGTTATAGTATATCTGGTTCCTGTCTGTGTTTTTAATAGAGATGTGCAGTTCTGCTATGCTGAAATACGAACACACTGGAACTTAGGAGGAATCGAGTACCAATTTTTAATAATTTTGCATCCTGGCTTGGGTCTGTTGTCAGTTCGGAACTCGTATTTGAAAATTTAACTCGGGTTTTAAATTGCATATAAACAGATCCAAATTACATGATTTTAGCAGGTTTTATCGATTTTTCATCCCAAAATATTAAAGGATTCCAAAGCAGAACCAAAAACCAAATCCCAACCAAAACTCTTGAGGGTGGTTTTGCCAAAACACAATGATAACTTAGGACCAAAACATAAACCAAAACACGGGGGGGTCCTGCCACTTCTCTAGTTTTTAATGACCAAGGACTCCAGAGTGAATTTTTGATGCCATTGGTTTCTACACACCATACAGTTGAATTAACAGAGACGGTCTTGTGTAATGTTCAAGTAAATGACAATAAACAGTGCAACCTGAGCAATATAAAGCAATAAAATAAAGTAGCAGGGTCCCCCATTCATGTTAAAAATCACAAATTCTTAATATGATAGCTAAGATTTACCACTGCAGACCGGAATAAACTATATTTTGGGGCATATAATTTAAAAAGGAGATTTATGGTAGACTTACCATAGTTAAATCTCTTTCTGCGAGGCACACTGGTTTCCACAGGGAATAACATCGAGGTGTAGAGTTGGATCTTGATCTGAAGCACCAACAGGCTAAAGCTTTGACTGTTCCAAGGATGCACTGCACCACTTCCTCTATTGCCCCGCCTCCAGGCACTGGAGCTCAGTTTTGTTAACCAGTCCAATGCAGTAGCAGGTAAGAGAGACGGTAGATGTTAGTACCATAGAACCACATTCTCACGACAGGAGAAGGGACTAGAAGCTAATGCCATACAAACCCAAGAAGCTAAGTGCGTCAGGGTGGACGCCCTGTGGAAACCAGTGAGATTTAACTATGGTAAGTCTACCATAAATCTCCTTTTCTGCAGCGAGGTACACTGGTATTCCACAGGGAATAACATCAGAGATGTCCTAAAGCAGTTCCTCATGGGAGGGGACGCACTGTAGCAGGTACAAGAACCCGGCGTCCAAAGGAAGCATCCTGGGAGGCGGAGGTATCAAAGGCATAGAACCTGATGAACGTGTTCACTGAGGACCATGTAGCCGCCTTGCACAATTGTTCAGCAGACGCGCCATGGCGAGGCGCCCAAGAAGGTCCAACAGACCGAGTAGAATGGGCCTTGATAGCAGCACTAGCTGGTAAACCAGTCTGCGCATAAGCTTCTGCAATCACCATTCTAATCCATCTGGCCAAGGTTTGCTTTATCGCAGGCCAGTCACGTTTGTGAAAACCAAAAAGTAAAAAAGGGTATCTGACCTCCTGATGGAGGCAATCCTCTCTATGTAAATACGGAGAGCCCGTACCACATCCAAGGACCGCTCTTTGGAGGACAAACCAGAAGAGATGAAGGCCGGAACCACAATCTCCTGGTTAAGGTGAAAAAATTATATCACCTTAGGCAAATAACCTGGGCGAGTTCTAAGAACAGCTCGGTCATGGTGAAAAATCAGAAAGGGTGGACGACAGAACAAAGCGCCTTAGTCCGACACCCTCCTAGCAGAGGCAATAGCCAACAGAAACTCGACCTTAAGGAATTTAAGGTCCACAGACTCAAGAGGTTGAAATGGAGACTATTGCAGGGCATTCAGAACAACAGACAGATCCCATGGAGCCACAGGAGGGACATGGAGGCTGAATCCGTAAAACGCTGAGTGAAAGTGTGAACATCAGGAAGGCATGCAATTTTTCTCTGAAACCACACCAACAAGGCAGATATATGGACCTTGAGGGAGGCCAGACAAAGGCCCAAGTCTAGGCCCTGTTGTAGAAAAGCCAAAAGTCTGGAAGTTTTGAAAGTATATGCATCATAATTCTTAGCCGCACACCAGGTGAAGTAAGAATTCCAGACCTTGTAATCAATCCGAGCCAAAGCTGGTTTACGGGCTTTCAACATAGTTTGAATGACCGCCTCAGAGAACCCTTCTGCTTTCAGGAGAGATGCTTCAAGAGCCACACTGTCAAAGCAGTCTGGACAGGTCCGGGTAGACACAAGGGCCCTGAACAAGGAGGTCTGGGCGTTGAGGAAGTAGAAGAGGACACTCTATTGAGAGACCCTGCTGGTCTGAGAACCAATGCCTTCTGGGCCACGCTGGAGCGACTACAAGTAGTATTCCTCCTTCTTGCTTTAACTTCCGTATTACCTTGGGCAGGAGTGACACTGGAGGGAACACGTACGGCAGCCGAAAGTTCCATGGAATTGACAGTGCATCACCGAACGCTGCTTGAGGATCCCTTGTCCTTGTTTCGAAGACCGGAACCTTGTGATTGTGTCGGTATGCCATCAGGTCTACATTTGGTAATCCCCACTTGTCCACTAGGAGTTGAAAGACTTCTGGATGAAGACTCCACTCTCCGGCGTGCACGTCCTGACGACTGAGGAAGTCCGTTTCCCAGTTGAGGACTCCCGGAATGAACACTGCCGATAAGGCTGGTAGATGGCATTCCGTCCATTGGAGGATTTTTTGACACATCCATCATTGCCATGCGGCTTCGAGTGCCGCCTTGATGATTTATGTATGCCACCATGGTGACGTTGTCTGATTGTACTTAAATAGGCCTGTTCTGTACCAGAGGCAGGGCCAGTGTCAACGCATTGAGTACTGCCCACAATTCCAGAATGTTTATCGGGAGGAGAGATTCTTCCTTGGTCCACCGACCCTGGAGAGAGTGTTACTCCAACACCACACCCCAACCCCACAGACTGGCGTCTGTAGTCAGTAGAACCCAGTTGGGGATCCAGAAGGGATGGCCCCTGCTCAACTGTTGGTCCTGTAGCCACCAGCTCAGTGACAGACGAACCTCCGGAGTCAAGGAGATCATTTGAGAACTGATCCGATGAGGCAGGCCGTCCCACTTGGAAAGGATTAACCTCTGCAGAGGGTGGGAATGAAATTGAGCGTACTCCACCATGTTGAAAGCCGACACCATGAGGCCTAGTACTTGCATCGCCGAGTGTATCGACACTCTTGAGCGATAGGGAAAGTATCTGATCCTGTCCTGAAGTTTCGGGACTTTCTCCGAAGACAAGAACAGTCTTTGACTGTGTGTGTCCAGCAGTGCCCCCAGGTGCACCATGCTCCGAGCAGGGACCAGCGAGGACTTCTTCCAGTTGATGAGCCACCCGTGGGCTTGTAGGAAGTTTACCGTCAGTCATAGATGACTGAGTAGGACCTCGTGGGAGTTTGCCAGGATCAGCAAGTCGTCCAGATATGGCAGGATCCTTACTTCCTGGCGACGAAGATGAGCCGTCATCACGGCCATAATCTTGGTGCAGATCTGAGAAGCCTTGGCCAGTGCAAACGGCAGAGCCTGAAACTGGTAGTGAAGGTTGCCAACAGCAAACTGCAAATAGTGCTGATGCAATATTGCAATAGGTATATGCAGGTAAGCATCTTGTATAACCAGGGATACCATATAATCTCTGGGTTCAATGGGCAGTACAATTGAGCGCAGTGTTTACAGATGGAACTTGGATAACTCTCACAGCTTTTCAGTGATTTGAAGTTGAGTATAAGCCGGAAAGATCCATTGGATTTCGGTACTAGAAACAGGATCGAAAAGTATGCTCTGCCTCTTTGGGATAGAGGTACCGGCACCAACACTCCTGTATCCAGGAGGGAACTCACAACCAATGTTAGAGCTTGCGCCGTTAACGGATCCGAAGGGGTAACCATTGTGCAAAACTGGCGATGGGGACGCCTCTTGAAAGAGACTGTGTACCCGTGAGAGACAACTTGTCGTACCCATGCGTCTGAAGTGGTCATTAACCAGACATGGGTGAATCGCAGAAGTAGGCCTCCCACCCTGGGGACCCCCAGGGGGAGACCTGTCCCGTCATGCAGCAGGCTTGTCATGTTTAGAAGCAGGCTGACGGACTGCCCAGTATTATTAGGCCGTGGGCTTAGTGGTTTTTGGGAGCACGAGATATGACCTTTGCTTCCCCATGAGGCCGAAAGCAGGTAAAGGTGGTGCAGAAGGATTAGCATTTGAGAAAAAAGCAGTAATTGCAGCCGTCGAGCCAGACCCAATTTTTAATAAGGTCTTCCCCAAAGAGGATGTTTCCAGTACAGGGGAATACCTCCAAGGACTTTTGGAGTCCAGTTCCACCTTCCATGACCTCAACCACAAAATATGGCGAGCCAGGACAGATGTATTTGACGCCTTGGCAGCCGACACACCCGCCTCAGGGGACGGCTCCTGGTGTAAAGAACAGGTGGCGGTAGCACTGTGAGACAGGGAATGTCTGGGATTGAAAAATATATCGTCGGGCAGCACATCCTCTAATGCCTGAACCAATCATCAGTATATATTGCAGCCCCAAGAGGATGCAATCATGATCTATGTACAAAACCTGTAAGGGAGTCATAGACTTCAGGCATCCCTCCACACGCTTATCTATCGGTTCCTACAGTGAGGGGACAGTGAGTCGACAACACCCGATGGGTGACACATTAGTTCACTAGCAGTGAATTATCTATTTGTTATATAACTCTTGTCACGATCCGGGTATACGGACGCCATTTCTTATCCATCAGATGCCTCCTAAGGCTGGCTCAGCGCTCCAGGACCGGATCCCATCTGTTATCCTAATGTTCACATTCCTGCATCCTCTCCTGTCTCTCTGAGACGCTGTCACAGTAACGCCATATTACATCTGGCATGGCGTCTCCCGCGGCCTCCGCCGCCGTCCCTGAGCTTCTGCATGCAGAGTGTCAGAGTGGCGATTACGTCAGCCGCGGCCTCCGCTGTGTCCGCGTGGTTGGATGTGCACTTGTCAGCCTGGCGTCTCCTGTCTCCTGTGGCTGGCGCCGCCATTACTGTTTTCATTACCGCATGGATTACAAACCAAACTTCCCTCCAAGTGTCTGCATGGGCGCAGCCATCTTGGATTCTGTCAGCTGATCATTTCCTCCAATCTGTTATCAGTATTGTTAATCTGCATAATTGCCTAGCCAATCCCTTCCTTGCTGCAGGTATAAATACACTGTGCCTGAGCAAGGAAGGCGTCAGTGCTTTGGTTGTCAAACCTAGTTCCAGTTTGTCTCTCTCCTGTGGTTGTTTTCCAGGTTCCAGCTCCTGTCTCCACACTTCCACTAAAGAGACCCGCACCAGCATTCCACCTGCGGTGTAGCCTGACTCTCCTATCCATTTGGATTCATCTGCTTCCAGCTACAGATCCACCTGCTTTCAGCATCCAGCTTCCAGCAGAGGTCAGCTCTTCTTAAAGTGCCGGTACCCTTTTCTGCAGATTATCATTTATCACCGGCATTATAATTTCACCGCTCTCAAACTCCAAACATCACTTCATATTCCATCGCTCTCAAACTACATTTATTATTTAACTGGTTCCAGCCAGTATCCACTCCGTGCCAACATCAGCCTGGTTCCAGCCAGTACCCACAGCAGCCGTTTTATCCACAGCAGCCCAGCTTTCCCTGGAACACCAGCTGGTACGATCCTGGGCTATCTCCATTGCTACAGTCGGGCCTGGTAAGGACTTTCCATCTAGAAGATTATAAGAACTATCTCACACTACCAGAGCCCTGTGGCCCTTGCCACCCTGTAGTACCCAGGAACTGTATTTATCCTCTGCTGATTTTTATGTTTTCTTTTACTGCTGCTGTGTTACGGAGTTTGTCATAAATAAACATCATTGACTTTTACCCTGGTTGTCGTGGTCACGCCTTCGGGCAGTTCTTCTACATGTTACTTACATGTCTAGGGGTCTGATACAACCTCCCAGGTTCCGTTACATCTCAACCCCTACAACTGAGGCTGCCTCCCGTCAGCTCAGGCCCTCAGTTGTGACAGTAAGCACTGACCTTATGAATCCAGCCGGAGACCAGGATCAAGCGGCCAGGCCGATGCAAGAATTGGCAGCCCGACTTGAACATCAGGAGGCTGCACAGGGCCACATCATCCGCTGTCTCCAGGATCTCTCTACTCGGCTGGATGGGATTCAGACAACCCTCCGTGGATCAGACGCGTCCGGTGTGTCAACACAGTGACTCCAGCTATAACCCCACCCACCTTACCATTTTCTGCTCCACGTCTTCATCTTCCAACGCCAGCAAAATTTGACGGATCTCCAAGATTCTGCAGGGGATTTCTCAACCAGTGTGAGATTCAGTTTGAGCTACAACCTGGCAATTTTCCCAGTGACCGTACAAAAATTGCCTACATTATCTCTCTTCTCAGTGGCTCAGCCCTTGATTGGGCATCACCGTTATGGGAGAGGTCCGACACCCTGCTATCCTCCTACACTGCATTCGTGTCAACATTCAGGCGTATCTTTGACGAGCCAGGCCCGGTAACTTCAGCTTCATCTGAGATTCTCCGTTTACGCCAGGGATCACGTACTGTAGGACAATATCTTATACAGTTCCAGATCCTGGCATCCGAACTGGCATGGAACGACGAGGCCCTGTATGCTGCATTCTGGCATGGCTTATCTGAGCGTATTAAAGATGAGTTAGCTACCAGAGACTTACCTTCCAAGTTAGATGAGCTAATCTCACTCTGCACGAAAGTTGATTTACGTTTCAGAGAGAGAGCAACTGAGCGTGGAAGATCATCTGCTCCAAAATCTTCTGCTCCTCCTCCTCGCCAACTGTCACCATCTAAAGACGAGCCCATGCAAATTGGCCGTTCCCGTTTAACTCCTGCTGAGCGCCGAAGACGTCTCTCTGAGTCTCTTTGTCTTTACTGTGCAGCTCCGTCTCACACCATCAATGCCTGTCCCGAACGTCCGGGAAAACTCCAAACCCTAGCTCGCCCAGGAGAGGGCCGGCTAGGAGTAATGATCTCCTCTCCATCTCCTCATGATTGTAATCTCCCAGTCTCGCTTCAAGTTGCTCAACGTTATCGGAACGTCATTGCCCTCCTTGATTCCGGAGCAGCTGGGAACTTTATTACTGAAGCCTATGTTAAACGGTGGTCCCTACCCACCGAGAGACTTCCTTCGTCTATTTCCTTAACTGCCGTGGATGGCAGCAAGATTTTTGATGCAGTTATTTCTCTAAGGACTCTACCAGTTCGTCTGAGAGTGGGAGTTCTTCATTCCGAACTTATTTCTTTTTTAGTGATTCCAAGAGCCACACATCCTGTGGTCCTGGGCCTTCCATGGCTCCGTCTTCACAATCCTACAATTGATTGGACGACTACGCAAATTCTGGCATGGGGTTCCTCCTGTGCTGAGACATGTTTGTTTAAAGTATTGCCTGTCTGTTCTTCCTCCCCCAGGTCGTCTGATGTGCCACCTCCTCCATATCAAGATTTCACGGATGTGTTCAGTAAAGCCTCTGCTGATATCCTTCCTCCTCATAGAGAATGGGACTGCCCGATTGATCTCGTTCCAGGGAAGGTTCCACCTCGAGGTCGAACTTATCCGTTGTCTCTGCCTGAGACGCATTCCATGGAGGAATACATTAAAGAGAACCTAGCAAAGGGGTTCATTCGACCTTCTTCTTCCCCAGCCGGCGCTGGCTTCTTTTTTGTAAAGAAGAAAGACGGTGGTCTGCGGCCGTGCATCGACTACAGAGGTTTGAACGACATTACCATCAAGAACCGCTATCCTTTACCCCTGATTACTGAGCTCTTTGATAGAGTTAGCGGAGCTACCATCTTCACAAAGCTGGACTTGAGAGGTGCATACAATCTCATCCGGATCCGTGAGGGTGACGAGTGGAAGACCGCCTTTAACACCCGTGACGGACATTATGAGTACCTCGTCATGCCCTTCGGATTGAGCAATGCTCCAGCTGTCTTCCAGCATTTTGTCAATGAGATCTTCAGAGACATTTTATATCGTCATGTCGTGGTCTATCTAGATGATATCCTCATTTTCGCCAACGATTTGGAGGAACATCGTTTTTGGGTAAAGGAGGTTCTGTCCCGTCTCCGTGTCAATCATCTCTATTGCAAGTTAGAGAAATGCGTCTTTGAAGTCAAGTCCATTCCGTTTCTAGGGTACATTGTGTCCGGTTCCGGACTAGAGATGGATCCTGAGAAACTACAAGCAATCCGGAATTGGCCGGTACCCTTAACCCTCAAAGGGGTCCAGAGGTTCTTAGGGTTCGCCAATTATTACAGAAAGTTTATACGAGACTTTTCCACCATTGTGGCGCCTATTACTGCTTTAACTAAGAAGGGTGCTAACCCGTCCAAGTGGTCTGAGGAAGCTATGCAAGCCTTTCATCTGTTAAAACAAAGGTTCATCTCTGCACCAGTTCTGAAACAGCCCGACATCGACTCTCCTTTCATCTTAGAGGTGGATGCCTCCTCCGTTGGAGTAGGAGCGGTGTTATCTCAGAGGGCTAAAGATGGCCATGTACATCCTTGCAGTTTCTTCTCCCGGAAGTTCTCCCCAGCGGAGCGCAACTATGCCATTGGCGACCAGGAGTTGCTAGCCATCAAGCTCGCTCTGGAGGAGTGGAGATATCTGTTGGAGGGAGCTTCTCATTCAATCACCATACTTACAGACCACAAGAACCTTTTATACCTGAAGGGCGCACAATGTCTCAACCCTCGTCAGGCCAGATGGGCACTTTTCTTTTCCAGGTTCGACTTTAAACTCCAGTTCTGTCCGGGCTCTCAGAATCGCAAGGCCGATGCCCTTTCCCGCTCATGGGAGCAAGAAAATGAGTCAGAGTCTTCAGACAAGCATCCTATTATAAATCCGTTGGCATTCTCCACGGTAGGGATGGACTCTACGCCCCCATCAGGGAAAAGTTTTGTGAAGCCGATGCTAAGGAAGAAGCTCATGCATTGGGCTCATGCTTCCCGTTTTGCCGGACATACAGGTATCCAAAAAACCCTGGAGTTTATCTCTAGGTCCTATTGGTGGCCAACTCTGAAAAAGGACGTCTTGGAGTTTATTGCATCTTGCCCAAAGTGTGCCCAACATAAGGTATCCCGCCAGTCGCCTGCGGGGCAACTGGTTCCACTATCCGTTCCCCGTCGACCATGGACCCATTTGTCGATGGATTTCATTACAGACTTACCCATGTGCAACAAGTTCAATACCATCTGGGTGGTAGTTGACCGGTTCACCAAGATGGCACACTTCATTCCTCTCACCGGTCTTCCGTCAGCTTCCAAGTTGGCTCAAGTATTCATACAAGAGATCTTCCGACTCCACGGTCTTCCTGAAGAAATTATCTCTGATCGAGGAGTTCAATTCACAGCCAAATTCTGGCGAAGTTTATGTCAAGTCCTCCAAGTCAAGCTAAAGTTTTCCACGGCTTACCATCCTCAGACCAATGGTCAAACTGAGAGGGTGAATCAGGACTTGGAGGCCTTCCTCCGCATCTATGTGTCCTCCTCTCAAGATGACTGGGTTCAATTACTTCCCTGGGCCGAGTTCTGTCATAACAACCAGTATCATTCCTCATCTTCTTCTACACCATTCTTCACTAACTTTGGATTCCACCCTAAAGTCCCTGAGTTCCAACCGCTTCCAGCAACTTCTGTTCCAGCAGTGGATATCACCTTGCATCAGTTTGCCAATATCTGGAAGAGCGTACGATCAGCTCTGCTCAAGGCATCATTCAGGTACAAGAAGTTTGCGGATAAGAAGCGTCGAGCAGTTCCTGCTCTCAAGGTGGGTGATCGGGTATGGTTATCCACGAAGAATTTGAGGTTAAGAGTTCCCAGTATGAAGTTTGCACCTCGCTACATTGGTCCTTTTAAAATTGAACAAGTCATCAATCCTGTTGCTTACAGACTCCAGTTGCCTCCCTTCTTAAAGATACCCAGGACATTCCATGTTTCCCTGTTGAAACCGCTGATCTTGAATCGGTTTCATTCCTCACTTCCTCCAACTCCGAAAGTCCAAACTCAACGAGGCGTTGAGTATGAAGTGGCCAAGATCCTGGACTCTCGTCACCGTTACGGTCAACTACAGTATCTTATTGACTGGAAGGGTTACGGCCCTGAGGAACGTTCATGGACCAATGCTTCTGATGTCCATGCTCCTGCCTTGGTCCGGAGATTCCATTCCAAGTTTCCTCAAAAGCCAAAGAAGTGTCCTGGGGCCACTCCTAAAGGGGGGGGGGGTGCTGTCACGATCCGGGTATCTGGACGCCATTTCTTACCCATCAGATGCCTCCTAAGGCTGGCTCAGCGCTCCAGGACCGGATCCCATCTGTTATCCTAATGTTCACATTCCTGCATCCTCTCCTGTCTCTCTGAGACGCTGTCACAGTAACGCCATATTACATCTGGCATGGCGTCTCCCGCGGCCTCCGCCGCCGTCCCTGAGCTTCTGCATGCAGAGTGTCAGAGTGGCGATTACGTCAGCCGCGGCCTCCGCTGTGTCCGCGTGGTTGGATGTGCACTTGTCAGCCTGGCGTCTCCTGTCTCCTGTGGCCGGCGCCGCCATTACTGTTTTCATTACCACATGGATTACAAACCAAACTTCCCTCCAAGTGTCTGCATGGGCGCAGCCATCTTGGATTCTGTCAGCTGATCATTTCCTCCAATCTGTTATCAGTATTGTTAATCTGCCTAATTGCCTAGCCAATCCCTTCCTTGCTGCAGGTATAAATACACTGTGCCTGAGCAAGGAAGGCGTCAGTGCTTTGGTTGTCAAACCTAGTTCCAGTTTGTCTCTCTCCTGTGGTTGTTTTCCAGGTTCCAGCTCCTGTCTCCACACTTCCACTAAAGAGACCCGCACCAGCATTCCACCTGCGGTGTAGCCTGACTCTCCTATCCATTTGGATTCATCTGCTTCCAGCTACAGATCCACCTGCTTTCAGCATCCAGCTTCCAGCAGAGGTCAGCTCTTCTTAAAGTGCCGGTACCCTTTTCTGCAGATTATCATTTATCACCGGCATTATAATTTCACCGCTCTCAAACTCCAAACATCACTTCATATTCCATCGCTCTCAAACTACATTTATTATTTAACTGGTTCCAGCCAGTATCCACTCCGTGCCAACATCAGCCTGGTTCCAGCCAGTACCCACAGCAGCCGTTTTATCCACAGCAGCCCAGCTTTCCCTGGAACACCAGCTGGTACGATCCTGGGCTATCTCCATTGCTACAGTCGGGCCTGGTAAGGACTTTCCATCTAGAAGATTATAAGAACTATCTCACACTACCAGAGCCCTGTGGCCCTTGCCACCCTGTAGTACCCAGGAACTGTATTTATCCTCTGCTGATTTTTATGTTTTCTTTTACTGCTGCTGTGTTACGGAGTTTGTCATAAATAAACATCATTGACCTTTACCCTGGTTGTCGTGGTCACGCCTTCGGGCAGTTCTTCTACATGTTACTTACATGTCTAGGGGTCTGATACAACCTCCCAGGTTCCGTTACATCTCAACCCCTACAACTGAGGCTGCCTCCCGTCAGCTCAGGCCCTCAGTTGTGACAACTCTGCAGGGGGAAGATATTGAAGTAATGCCCGTTGTAGACAGGAGGAATGTCTTACCTGGGTTAGACCAGGGGTCTTGTCTGATGTACACTAAATGGTCAGAATGTGGTAACAGAATGTTATTTACCCTCTGACGTTTGAACATATCAATTTACTTAACCACATTAGGGGAATCCTCTTATCATCATTATTTGTAGGATTTGCTTCCCAGTAACCACAAGGGCAGTGGTATCATTTAGCAATGGAAAATCCTTGTCAGAAACACCTAATATAGATACTGACAGGACAGCATGATCCCCCTCTCTTCAGATAAAATATCAGAGACATTATTGGATAGGTAGGAGGAAGCAGCCTGCTTAGATGCCTGAGCAATGTATGAGTTATATGCTACAATCTGTGAGGTCAAATTTTCCCACCCAAAGCGGAGTAACCATGGGGACATCAGTGACTGTAATGTTACAGGTGGTCCTATAAGGGGCATAAAGCGTTCAGAAAAAAAGAACCCAGTAGGATTGAGAACACAGCCCAGGTTGGCTTCTGATTGATTACAGGAGCTGCGGACTGACTGGGAGATTTATGAGATATAGGGGGACATTTACTAAACAGTGAAAAAAGTGGAGAAGTGAGCCAGTGGAGAAGTTGCCCCATCAACCAATCAGCAGCTCTGTATAATTTTATAGTATGCAAATTATAGATGTTACTTCAGTGCTGATTGGTTGCCATGGGCACTTCTTCACTGGCTCACTTCTCCGCTCTTATCACTGCTTAGTAAATGTCCCCCATAGTACACAGACCATCACACAAAACTTCCCCCTCAGTTAAATCCGTTGCGCATGCTCTGCAGGGTTGCAGAAGCATCCCCAGATTTACTACCCTACATGTTAAACATTATACACAAATGCAACAGAGAGTGGCTTAGTACAATTAAGCCAGACAGAGTACAATACCTGCGAATAAATCCGCTGGCATGTGACCGAGTACCCAGTCACAACACCTGCGAATAAATCCGGTATTATGTGACTGAGTACACAGTAGAATACACGCAATAGGTAAATACTGTGATGCACTATATATTGACCCAGTGAATTACATAGCAGATACAGGCACACACAGACACGTTTGCAATGGAGATAATTATTTTCATGACAATAAAATTGCATTGGATTATTATATGAACACATGTAAATATATATATATATATATATATATATATAAAGATGCGCGGTCTGAGACCGGATGTATATATCAGAATACTCGTATAATATATTCTGGCACAGGTACACTTGTTCTTAACTAATGCTGTCTTAATAGTGACATGTAGAATACTTAAGTGTTTGTAAAACCCCGGCGCTGATGTACAGGCGGGTTTACAAAGGAGACCTTGCCCTACAGTCTCGGAGACCAGTCGCATCTATTTTAGAAAATGGCTCCCAGCTTCTCAGTCAGGGAGTGAGGGAGAGTGTGAGGCAGCTCCAGAGCGGGAACACCAGCAGTAGATGGCACCTGGAGCTGGGGGTGGGGATATAGGTCAAGCGCCTTACCCCCTATGCTGGTCCCCACCACCTGGTACTATGGAGCCTTATTAAAATGGATATTTAAGTATCCGACCTGTGATCCCATGCCCTGGTGGATATAGTGGGGTCCCTGCACGGCCACAGTGTCCACGCCAGCATCGCGGTCGTCTCCTTAGACCGCGACCGGACTGCGATTTACCGGCGGATCCCACCTGGGGGACCCTCTTACCTCCTCCCTGATGTGCAGCCATGCGATCCAGGAGAGCGGCAGCGGCGGTGTGCCTAAAAACTGGTGCGTCTCCGCTGCAAGTACCCGGGAACCAGGCCGTGGGAGTATGCAGTGCCGCTGAGGGAGGTGATGGAGCAGCAGCACAGCATGTCAAGATGACATAGAAAGTGCTGCGGCCCCAAAGTCTTCTGAAAAAGCTCTTTTCTGGGCTGCTTAATGTTAGTTGACCTGCACTGCAGGCACTAACTTACAAACTGAGCTCCAGTGCCTGGAGGCGGGGCTATAGAGGAAGCAGTGCAGTGCACCTTGAGAACAGTCAAAGCTTTAGCCTGTTGGTGCCTCGGATCAAGATCCAACTCTACACCCCAATGTTATTCCCTGTGGAATACCAGTGCACCCAGCTGCAGAAATATATTTAATAGAACTGAAATTGTCACTATAATAAATGTAGCTTTGATGTATACTGCTTCTCAAAAATCAGTGAAATTGGGGCTTATAATATGTTTATATTGTATCTGCAGACCCCTGAAGAAGATGACAGTTGGAATGTTTCTTGCTGCTATGGCATTTGTGGTTGCTGCCATTATACAGCTACAGATTGATGTAAGTGATCATTGTTTCAGGTCTGTAAGGAATGGGAAAGAGGGGCTTGCAGTACTGTAAGTGGGTGTGGTATGGCTGACCGGCGTTTAGGAGACTGCCGGTCAGCATGCCGACGCCGAAGTGTCATATGTATTTATATGGGACTATGAAGGATAATCTCAATAGTAAAGGGCAGTGAAAAACATTTTAAGTACTTTAAGTCAAGAAATAATGAAATGCAGAAATAAATAGTATAAAATACCTCTACAATTTGGAAATCTAACATTTACTAATATATATTGCATGCTTATACAATTTCTTCTATAAAACAGTCGAATAATACATGATATTTATTTAGCTCTTTAGATATAAATTTTCTTTTAAAATGTAATTTTAGTATCATCCTTAAAGTGAAGCAGGTACTGTATCTATTTCATTGTTTTGTTTTGTCATATTTCATACATTTCATAGTTTTGATTTGTTTCATTTAAACAAAATATGCAAATACATTATGCCTACAATTAGTATAATACGTGTATTCTTTTCCACTATGTTTTCATGGTTTCAGCAATGTATAATTACATATCTACCACAGAGCCTGACTAATGACAGGGTGGTTGGTGCAGTCATCCAGGGGTCCCAACATGCGGCCCTGATCTACCAATGGTTTTGCCATCTCTAAAAGGCATAGATAACCATAAAAGAGTGTGTCATAAATAATAGCATTCAGATGAACTAGGGTGTGGCCTAATTTGTCAGGTTTTGCCACTGAGAATATTAGGAGGTATGCCAGTAGATATACACAGATGCTGCATATTACAGTTAAGCTTTCTAGTGTAGTATATTGTCTCTGTGGTGGCTGCCTGTGAGTGTGACATACCCTGGCTCAACCCCACATACTGTATTTAGCATAGTAATCAGGCACTGAAGTCTTGGGGAATATCGTCAAGAAAGGGGATTCCAAGTATACTGTAGTAATCTCTGGAATTGTGGGAACCGTGGGGAGAGGACTACATGGATCTGCTATTTGGAGGGATGGCATTTTACCCAAAACAAATCAGGAGACTGGGGTTCTCATTTAAGGAAACATAACAATAAGCCTATATTAAAGAAGTCTTTATGTTAAGGGTTAACATTAGCATTCAGAATGTATGTAAATATGTAAAAATCTATTTAAGATAACATTATGCTTTGTCTGTTTTTGTTTTTTTTTGCAATATATATTGAGATTTGATACTTCTTTAAGCTATTTCAAAATTAAAATTTGCAGTCGCAAAGTGCGATTAATGCGATGGCGGGGCAGCTATGTTTCCACAACACTGTATAACGGATTAGAACACAGAACAACAGTTTTAGTGCAGATGTGTTATGTGGAGTAATGTGTAGTTGTGGGTTTGTAGTCCTATGAAAATACATTTATGCTTTTGATAAATGTCTACTTTCTCTAACGTCCTAGTGGATGCTGGGGACTCCGAAAGGACCATGGGGAACAGCGGCTCCGCAGGAGACTGGGCACAAAGTAAAAGCTTTAGGACTAGCTGGTGTGCACTGGCTCCTCCCCCTATGACCCTCCTCCAAGCCTCAGTTAAGATTTTGTGCCCGAACGAGAAGGGTGCAGTCTAGGTGGCTCTCCTGAGCTGCTTAGAGTAAAAGTTTAAATAGGTTTTTTATTTTCAGTGAGACCTGCTGGCAACAGGCTCACTGCATCGAGGGACTTAGGGGAGAGAAACGAACTCACCTGCGTGCAGAGTGGATTGGGTTTCTTAGGCTACTGGACATTAGCTCCAGAGGGACGATCACAGGCCCAGCCATGGATGGGTCCCGGAGCCGCGCCGCCGGCCCCCTTACAGATGCTGAAGCAAGAAGAGGTCCATAAATCGGCGGCAGAAGACTTTCCTGTCTTCATAAGGTAGCGCACAGCACTGCAGCTGTGCGCCATTGCTCTCAGCACACTTCACACTCCGGTCACTGAGGGTGCAGGACGCTGGGGGGGGGCGTCCTGGGAAGCAATGAATTTACCTTAGTTGGCGAAAAATACATCACATATAGCTCCTGGGCTATATGGATGTATTTAACCCCTGCCAGTTTTCCAGAAAAAAAGCGGGAGAAGAGCCCGCCGTGAAGGGGGCGGGGCCTATCTCCTCAGCACACAGCGCCATTTTTCCCACACAGCTCCGCTGGTAGGAAGGCTCCCAGAATCTCCCCTGCATCCTGCAACTACAGAAACAGGGTAAAAAAGAGAGGGGGGCACTTATTTGGCAAAATAACAGATATAAGCAGCTATAAGGGATAGACACTTATTGTAAGGTTGTCCCTATACATATATAGCGCTCTGGTGTGTGCTGGCAAACTCTCCCTCTGTCTCCCCAAAGGGCTAAGTGGGTCCTGTCCTCTATCAGAGCATTCCCTGTGTGTGTGCTGGGTATCGGTACGTGTGTGTCGACATGTATGAGGAGGAAAATGATGTGGAGGCGGAGCAGAGTGTCTGTAACAGTGATGTCACCCCCTAGGGGGTCGACACCTGAGTGGATGTACTGTTGAAAATTACGTGACAGTGTCAGCTCTATATAAAAAAACAGTGGTTGACATGAGACAGCCGGCTACTCAGCTTGTGCCTGTCCAGACGTCTCATAGGCCGTCAGGCAGATGGCAGATACAGACGCCGACACGGATACTGACTCCTGTGTCGACGGTGAAGAGACAACCGTGATTTCCAGTAGGGCCACACGTTACATGATTGAGACAATGGAAAATGTTTTATACATTTCTGATAATACGAGTACCACCAAAAAAGGGGTATTATGTTCGGTGAGGGAAAAACTACCTGTAGTTTTCCTGAATCTGAGAAATAAAATGTGTGATGATGCGTGGGTTTCCCCCCGATAACAATTAATAATTTCTTAAAAAGTATTGGCTGCATACCCTTTCCCGCCAGAGGTTAGAATGCATTGGGAAACACCCCCTAGGGGGGATAAGGCGCTCACACGCTTGTAAGAACAAGGGCTCTACCCTCTCATGAGATGGCCGCCCTTAAGGATCCTGCTGATAGAAAGCAGGAGGGTATCCAAAAAAAGGTATTTACACACATACTGGTGTTATACTGCGACCAGCTATCGCCTCAGCCTGGAGGTGCAGTGCTGGGTTGGCATGGTCGGATTCCCTGACTGGAAATATTGATATCCTAGATAAGGATAGTATATTATTGCCTATAGAGCATTTAAAAGATGCATCTCTATATATGCATGATGCACAGCGGAATAATTGCCGACTGGCATCAAGTATAAGTGCGTTGTCCAATTCTACCAGTAAAATGGTCAGGTGATGCGGATTCCAAACGTCATTTGGAAGTATTGCCTTTGAAAGGGGACATTTGGGGTCGGTCTTTTAGACCTGGTGGCCACGGCAACAGGTGGGAAATCCACGTTTGTACCCCAGGTCGCCTCTCAAAATAAGACGCCGTATTATCAGGCGCAGTCCTTTGTTGGCAAGCGGACAAAAGGTTCCTCTTTTCTGCTCGTGACAGAGGGAGAGGAAAAAGGCTGCAGAGATCAGCCAGTTCCCAGGAACAGAAACCCTTTCCAGCCTCTGCCAAGCCCTCAGTATGACGCTAGGGCTTTACAAGCTCAGGCACGGTGGGGGCCCGTTCTCAATGAATTTCAGTGCGCAGTGGGCTCACTCGCAAGTAGACCCCTGGATCCTTCAGGTAATATCTCAGGGGTACATATTGGAATTCGAGACGTCTCCCCCTCGCCGTTTCCAAAAGTCGACTTTACCGACGTCTCCCTCTGACAGGGAGGCAGTTTTGGAAGCCATTCACAAGCTGTATTCCCAGCAGGTGATAATCAAGGTACCCCTCCTGCAACAGGGAACGGGGTATTATTCCACACTATTGTGGTACCGAAGCCAGACGGCTCGGTGAGACCGATTCTAAAATCTAAAATCTTTGAACACTTACATACAGAGGTTCAAATTCAAGATTGAGTCACTCAGAGCAGTGATTGCGAACCTGGAAGAAGGGGACTACATGATGTCTCGGGACATCAAGGATGCTTACCTTCATGTCAAAATTTACCCTTCTCACCAAGGGTACCTCAGGTTTATGGTACAGAACTGTCACTATCAGTTCAGACGCTGCCGTAGGGATGGTCCACGGCACCCCGGGTCTTTACCAAGGTAATGGCCGAAATGATGATGTTCCTTCGAAGGAAGGGAATTTTAGTTATCCCTTACTTGGACGATTCCCTGATAAGGGTAAGATCCAGGGAACAGTTGGAGGTCGGTGTAGCACTATCTCAGATAGTGTTGCGGCAGCACGATTGGATTCTCAATATTCCAAAATCGCAGCTCGTTCCGTCGACGTGTCTTCTGTTCCTAGGGATGATCCTGGACACAGTCCAGAAAAAGGTGTTTCTCCCGGAGGAGAAAGCCAGGGAGTTATCCGAGCTAGTCAGGAACCTCCTCAAACCGAGCCAAGTCTCAGTGCATCAATGCACAAGGGTTCTGGGTAAAATGGGGGCTTCCTACGAAGCAATCCCATTTGGCAGATTCCACGCAAGAACTTTCCAGTGGGACCTGCTGGACAAATGGTCCGGGTCGCATCTTCAGATGCATCAGCGGATAACCCTGTCACCAAGGACAAGGGTGTCCCTCCTGTGGTGGTTGCAGAGTGCTCATCTTCTAGAGGGCCGCAGATTCGGCATTCAGGACTGGGTCCTGGTAACCACGGATGCCAGCCTGCGAGGCTGGGGAGCAGTCACACAGGGAAGGAATATCCAGGACTTATGGTCAAGCCTGGAGACATCACTTCACATAAATATCCTGAAGCTAAGGGACATTTACAATGCTCTAAGCTTAGCAAGACCTTTGCTTCAAGGACAGCCGGTGTTGATCCAGTCGGACAACATCACGGCAGTCACCCACGTAAACAGACAGGGTGGCACAAGAAGCAGAAGGGCAATGACAGAAGCTGCAAGGATTCTTCGCTGGACGGAAAATCATGGGATAGCACTGTCAGCAGTATTCATTCCGGGAGTGGACAACTGGGAAGCAGACTTCTTCAGCACGACCTCCACCTGGGGAGAGTGGGGACTTCACCCAGAAGTCTTCCACAGGATTATAAACCGTTGGGAAAAACTCGACAGGTATTGCGCCAGGTCCAGGGACCCTCAGGCAATAGCTGTAGACGCTCTGGTAACACCGTGGGTGTACCAGTCAGGGTATGTGTTTCCTCCTCTGCCTCTCATACCCAAGGTACTGAGATTGATAAGATGGTGAGGAGTAAGCACTATATTCGTGGCTCCAGATTGGCCAAGAAGGACTTGGTAACCGGAACTTCAAGAGATGCTCACGGAGGATCCGTGGCCTCTACCTCTAAGAAGGGACCTGCTCCAGCAAGGACCCTGTCTGTTCCAAGACTTACCGCGGCTGCGTTTGACGGCATGGCGGTTGAACGCCGGATCCTGAAGGAAAAAGGGCATTCCGGATGAAGTCATCCCTATCCTGATCAAAGCCAGGAAGGATGTAACCGCAAAAACATTATCACCGCAATTGGCGAAAATATGTTGCGTGGTGCGAGGCCAGTAAGGCCCGACGGTGGAAATTCGACTGGGTCGATTCCTACATTTCCTGCAAACAGGAGTGTCTATGGGCCTGAAATTGGGGTCCATTAAGGTTCAAATTTCGGCCCTGTCAATTTTCTTCCAAAAAGAACTAGCTTCAGTCCCTGAAGTTCAGACGTTTGTAAAAGGGGTACTGCATATACAGCCTCCTTTTGTGCCTCCAGTGGCACTTGGGATCTCAATGTAGTTTTTTTTTTTTTGGATTCCAAAAGTCACATTGGTTTGAACCACTTAAATTTGTGGAGTTAAAATATCTCACATGGAAAGTGGTCATGCTGTTGGCCCTGGCCTGGGCCAGGCGCGTGTCAGAATTGGCGGCTTTATCCTGTAAAAGCCCTTATCTGATTTTCCATTCGGACAGGGCGGAATTGAGGACTCGTCCTCAATTTCTCCCTAAGGTGTTTTCAGCATTTCACTTAAACCAACCTATTGTGGTGCCTGCGGCTACTAGGGACTTGGAGGATTCCAAGTTGCTGGACGTAGTCAGGGCCCTGGAAATATATGTTTCCAGGATGGCTGGAGTCAGAAAATCTGACTCGCTGTTTATCCTGTATGCACCCAACAAGCTGGGTGCTCCTGCTTCTAAGCAGACGATTGCTCGTTGGATTTGCAGTACAATTCAGCTTGCACATTCTGTGGCAGGCCTGCCACAGCCAAAATCTGTAAAAGCCCATTCCACACGGAAAGTGGGCTCATCTGGGGCGGCTGCCCGAGGGGTCTCGGCTTTACAACTTTGCCGAGCAGCTACTTGGTCAGGGGCAAACACGTTTGCTAAATTCTACAAATTTGATACCCTGGCTGAGGAGGACCTGGAGTTCTCTCATTCGGTGCTGCAGAGTCATCCGCACTCTCCCGCCCGTTTGGGAGCTTTGGTATAATCCCCATGGTCCTTTCGGAGTCCCCAGCATCCACTAGGACGTTAGAGAAAATAAGAATTTACTTACCGATAATTCTATTTCTCATAGTCCGTAGTGGATGCTGGGCGCCCATCCCAAGTGCGGATTGTCTGCATTACTTGTACATAGTTATTGTTACAAAAATCGGGTTATTGTTGTTGTGAGCCATCTTTTCAGAGGCTCCTTCTGTTATCATGCTGTTAACTGGGTTCAGATCACAAGTTGTACGGTGTGATTGGTGTGGCTGGTAATGAGTCTTACCCGGGATTCAAAATCCTTCCTTATTGTGTACGCTCGTCCGGGCACAGTATCCTAACTGAGGCTTGGAGGAGGGTCATAGGGGGAGGAGCCAGTGCACACCAGCTAGTCCTAAAGCTTTTACTTTGTGCCCAGTCTCCTGCGGAGCCGCTGTTCCCCATGGTCCTTTCGGAGTCCCCAGCATCCACTACGGACTATGAGAAATAGAATTATCGGTAAGTAAATTCTTATTTTTAGGTTATTATTTTATTAAGCATATTCTAGGAGCTATGGAAATATTTGTTACAGGGTGAAATGCCTTATTGCTGCTGAAAATAGGGGCTCTAAGCCACAATAGGGCTTCTCCCAATATACCCAAGGTATATGCTGGCAATACCACTGGAACCTCAATACAGTTATGCCCTCATATTTAACAAAATTGTCCCCTACACCTCTAACACCTTTCACTTCATCCCTCCCTATAACACACTTATTATCCTCTACCCTTCCGCATACAATATCTTTAAGATTAAGATTGATGTGGTCACTGTGGGGGAGCAAGCAAATCACATTTTTTTGGCCACGTGCCTGGGACACAGTGCCACAATCTGTGACATCATGGCAGGGAGCTATGATGATTTTCAGGGAATTACACCATCATGCCCCCGTCATGTCCATTTTACTAAGAAGTGGGTGGGATGGGATTTGTGTTGGCAGGGGTGCCCTTACCTCAGGCTCGGACTGGCCCATAGGGGTACAGGGGAAACCACCGGTAGGCCCCAATGCCTGGGGGCCCACCCTCTCAATTATACATTATGAATATGTTACATTATACTGCACAGGACTATGGTGTATTTTCTACAGTGCATTGCTGTTATTAATCTGGTACATTATCATGCATGCACTAGCAGTATTTACTATATATATAATTTATCAAGGGGCCCAGACCATTCACTAATGGTTTTCAAGCCTCTAAGAATGGGCCCCTACCACTGTATTTCCCCGGTGGGCCCTTCATGCCCCAGTCCAACACTGCTTATCTGTAACACATTTCTTACCTCCACCCATTCCCCTTTAACACATTTATCCTTCCCTGGCTTCTAACACATTATTTCCCCCCAGGCCTTACCTGTAGCGCATATCTGCCCTCAGTCATCACCTGAAGCACATTCTCTACCCACCTGTCCTATACAGTAGTGTGGATCAGGAGACAGACAGCATTAGTGAAACATAAGTTACATAGTATCTGAGGTTGAAAAAAGACAATTGTCCATCGAGTTCAACCTATTTGTGGTCTCCTATGCATGATGATTTGACTAAAATTTCTGACTGATGCTGCTGTCAGCCGTTACATTTTATCCCTATTTATAGTAACTATAATGCATGACTATGCACCATACCCCTGGATATCCTTATCCATTAGGAATTTATCTAACCCATTCTTAAAGGTGTTGACAGATTCCGCCATTACAACTCCCTCGGGCAGGGAATTCCAAACACGTATTGTCCTTACCGTGAAAAAGCCTTTACGCCGTATTGTGCGGAATCTCCTCTCCTCTAACCTGAGCGAGTGTCCACGAGTCCTCTGTGTTGATCTAACCAAAAACAGGTCCCGCGCAAGCTCTGTGTATTGTCCCGTTATATATTTGTAGATGTTGATCATATCCCCTCTTAGTCTCCGCTTTTCCAATGTAAACATGCCTAGTCTTTCAAGCCTTTCCTTGTATTCCATCGTCTCCATGCCCTTAATTAGTTTGGTCACCCTCCTCTGTACCTTTTCAAGCTCCAGGATATCCTTTTTGTAGTACGGTGCCCAGAATTGTACACAGTATTCAAGGTGAGGCCTCACTAGTGATTTATATAACGGGAGTATAATACTCTCGTCCCTAGCATCAATACCCCGTTTTATGCATGCTAATATCTTATTAGCCTTCTTTGCTGCAGTCCTACTTTGGGTACTACTGCTTAGCTTGCTATCTATGAGGACACCTAAGTCCTTTTCCAGTACAGAATCCCCTAATTTTACCCCATTTAGTAGGTAGGTGTAATTTATGTTCTTGTTACCACAGTGCATTACCTTACACTTGTCTGTGTTGAAGCGCATTCTCCATTTGGCTGCTCATGCTTCTAATTTAACTAAGTCGTTCTGAAGAGACTCGGCATTCTCCTCTGTATTTATAGCCTTACACAATTTGGTATCATCTGCAAAAATTGACACCATGCTCTCTAGACCTTCTGTTAGGTCGTTAATGAAAATATTGAACAATAGCGGTCCTAATACTGAGCCTTGCGGCACACCACTTAGCACTTCAGTCCAAGTTGAAAAAGATCCATTAACCACAACGCGCTGCTTCCTATTATCTAACCAGTTTTTGACCCAAGTGCATATTGTGCTTCCTAGCCCTGATTCTTGTAGCTTGTAGAATAGTCTCATGTGTGGTACAGTATCAAACGCTTTGACAAAGTCTAAAAAGATTACATCCACGTCTTTACCCTGATCTAGGTTTGCGCTTACTGTTTCATAAAAGCCAAGTAAGTTGGTTTGACAGGATCTGTCCTTCATAAACCCATGTTGATTCCTTTTAATGACCTTATTGGTTTCAAGGAACTTCTGAATACTATCTCTTAGAATACCTTCCAATACTTTCCCCACTATAGATGTAAGACTAACTGGTGTATAATTACCTGGTTCAGCTTTCCTTCCCTTTTTGAATATAGGCACTACTTCCACTATACGCCAGTCTTTGGGAACCATACCTGATATAACTGAATCCTTAAAGATCAAAGATAGCGGTTTTGCCAGTTCAGAGTGAAGCTCCATTAGAACCCTTGGATGAATACCATCGGGCCCTGGTGATTTGTTAATCTTTAAATGTTTTAATCGGTCACAGACTACTTCCTCGCTTAAATAAGTACCTATCAGTGTGATATTCTCATTATTGAGATTGTGCGTTAGTCCCTGAATTGGGTCCTCACGAGTGAATACTGTTGAAAAAAACTCATTTAGTGTGTCCGCTATGTCATTATCATTTTTGCTTAAGACTCCCAACTTGTCTTTTAAAGGGCCTATACTCTCCTTCTTTAATCTCTTGCTATTAATGTATTTAAAGAATTTTTTGGGATTCGCTTTGCTTCCCTTTGCTACTAGTTTTTCAGTTTCTACTTTAGCCGCAATTATTTCCTTTTTGCAAATTTTGTTACATTCCTTATAGTGCTGAAATGACTCTGCTTCCCCGTCAGATTTGTATTTTTTAAATGCTCGCCTTTTCTTCCCCATAAGTTCCTTAATCTTTTTGTTAAGCCACATCGGTTTATGATTTTTATTCCTTTTTTTGCTACTCATAGGAATACATTTGAGTGTATTTTTAGCTAGCAGGAATTTTAGTACCTCCCATTTCTCCGTAGTATTTTTTCCTAAAAACAAACCTTCCCATTCAATATCCCTGAAAAATACCCTCATCTTTTCAAAATTTGCTTTGCTAAAGTTTAAAGTCCTAGTTGAGCCAGTATAGGGCTGTTTATAGAAACTGATATTGAATCTGACCATATTGTGGTCGCTGTTTCCTATGGGTTCCCCTACTATAATACCAGATACCAAATCCCAATTGTTTGTTAATACCAGGTCTAAGATTGCATTGTACCTAGTTGGTTCCTCAATTAGTTGGACTAAGTAGTTATCATTAAGTGTGTTTAAAAACATATTGCCCCTAGCAGTATCTAACAGCTTGGGCAGTTGTTTGACTGCCCTGCTCAAACTCTGTCTATTGGAAAAGTCTGGCTCATGGAAGTAGAGTAGGATTCTTTAAGCAGCTTTGCTTAAGGGGCATAAGATAAAGTTAGCGGAAGAGCTTATGGCTCAGTCTGCTTGACCTGCTGGAATAAATGCAGGATTTCCAGTGTGGTCTCCAAATGCTTGAATTTAGAACAAAAAATAAAAATGTAAAAAAAGCATACAGTTAGTGTTACTCTCCCATTGCTTCACATCACTCAACAGCCAAGAAACACATTAGTAACTTTCTGCATTTTCTTTTTTTTCCCAAAGCCACAAAAAACACTATGTCCAAGCCACAGTTCACAGTTCAAACAGATCCTCCACAAAACTGGGTAATAGGGTGCAGAAAGTGCAATACACACAATACCTGGGAGCTTCCTAGAAGCTGTCTTCTCATTTTTATACTACAGAACTGTTGTGACTTTAGAGTATGAGGGTTGTTGGTCCTCAGGACAGCCCTGTCTGGGATATAAAGAGTAAGCTATGTACAGCTTGGCCTGGTGGAAGGTTGCCTATGGTAACCTGGAGAAAGAGCCTTTTATCTGGGGCTGTCAAATGAACAAAGGAACACTGGGAAATATGGCTTCATTGTACAGCTCCTGGGGCTCTGGAGAGAGGAGCTCATCATGTGTTATAGTTACAAACATGTTTCTAAAACAGGTTTTAGAAATCAACATAATATCTATCTAAATGTAATTCTATTTGTATTTTAGGAATATTGTATTGAGTTTGCATAGCTTATTTATACCACTTTCAGACTGACAAGAGCCTGGTCACACCTGGGAATGTGTACACGGGTGCTATCCAGGTGCGACCTGTTTCTTTCCGACTGTGTCATGACTACTTGAAACTCTCCCACTAAAACGCTACAGCCGTTTTCACTTCTGTAAATAAAAATACTATTCACCATAGTAACCAGACTGTAATATTAAAACTAACATTGTATTCTCTCTCCAGAAAACTCTGCCAAAATTTCCATCCAGTAGTGAAATAGACATCAAAGTCATAAATATAGGAACTGAAAATGTTAGTATTTCTTATGGAGAATATATGCAACCTCCTGCCAATGTTTCCCTATCATTGGAACATTTACAGGTAAAGTATTTTCATTATGTTTTAGAGATATGACATTAGCAATCAATTGGATAATGTTAAGGTGGGTACACACTAGGTGATACACTCCATGAGTGATATTGCCTAGTGTTTCTCTTCCCCTTCCGGGCTGCCGACATAATGCATACACACTATGCAATATCGCACAGTGAGGTCATACTGTGGCTGGCCTGAACATGCAGCTCCTGACGATATAGTCACATTGAGCTGCATGTACAGCCAACAACAGGGGTCGTTAAGGTCGTTAATGACCCATGGAGCGCGTATCGGGCATCTCTAGCAGTATACACCTTGGGTGATATTGTAAACAATATCGCCCAGGAGGATAAAAATGAGCGATAGTGTTGACAATATTGCCCAGTGTGTATGCACCTTAAGACCAATGTCATAACCATTCAAGAAGATAAAATAAAGGTTTGGTGGCTCCGGCTTCCAGGCTCTGTCTGTACTGAATAAGATTTTAGATTATGTCCAGTGGGGATGGAAGAAATTAATTCTATACAGGGAAGCTATTCACAAAACCTTTGGTGATACAGATAGATCATCTACTCTAAGTGCAAAAGCATATGCTGGTGCTATATAAGTACATGTCAATAAATGTTATGATTGAGCAAGAGGATATGGCTTCTCTCAAAAGCCTTTGTAAATAATCACATAGCACACCTCAGCCTTCTGCTTTTATACTGTACATTACTAAACAGCTGTGGCCAAACCGTGTTTGTAGTGTAGACTGTAGAACTGGAATATTGCAGAAAACATTGGATCTGGTAGGCAGAGGTAGCATCTGCCTTGATTGTAATTATGGTTGTGAGAGCACTGACTATCATTTTTCATCATGATGTTTAAAACAAACCATCCCCAGGACATAGATTTCCTTATTTTTCCATGAATTATTCAATATGCTTAGGACCATTAGGAAACCCACAAGGATATCGTATAAGGTCTACAGTTCAGTATTTTGCCGTGAGATTCAGGACACTCTGTTCTGCCACTGACTCAGATCACCTTGTCCTCCCACTAACTCTTACCACCCTGTCCTGCCACTGATTTAGAATATATTGCCCTGCCACTGACTCTTACCAACCTGTCCTGCCACTGACTCGGCTCACCCTGTTCTGCCACTGACTCAGATCACCCTGTCCTGCCACTGACTCTTATCACCCTGTCCTGCCACTGATTTAGAATATATTGTCCTTCCACTGACTCTTACAACCCTGTCCTGCCACTGACTCGACTCACCCTGTTCTGCCACTGACTCAGATAACCCTGTCATGCTACTGACTCTTACCACCTTGTCCTGCCACTGATTTAGAATATCTTGTCCTGCCACTGACTCTTACCACCCTGTCCTGCCACTGATTTAAAATTTCTTGTACTGCCACTGACACTTAACACCCTGTCCTGCCACTGATTTAGAATATATTGTCCTTCCACTGACTCTTACCACCCTGTCCTGCCACTGACTCGACTCACCCTGTTCTGCCACTGACTCAGATCACCCTGTCCTGCTACTGACTCTTACCACCTTGTCCTGCCACTGATTTAGAATATCTTGTCCTGCCACTGACTCTTACCACCCTGTCCTGCCACTGATTTAAAATATCTTGTACTGCCACTGACTGGGATCATCCTGGCCTGCCACTGACTTGGCTCACCCTGTCCTGCCACTGATATAGAATATCTTGTCCTGCCACTGACTGGGACCACGCTGTTCTGCCACTGACTCGGACCACTCTGTTCTGCCACTTACTCCTACCACCCTGTCCTGCTACTGACTCAGAATACCTTGTCCTGCCCCTAATTATATGATGTCACAAGTCTTATTAAAATAACATTACACAATATATATAGTAAAACATATCAAGCATGACTATATAGGTTTTTAAAAAAAATCTATTTAATTGTTGTTTAGGCAAGTGACTATGAGAAGCTTCCGACTAACAGTTCCATCCATTTTACCTATGGAAATGTGACAAAAGAACTTCTTAATGATTTTCCTGGCAAGACTCGATACACATATATTGTAACAAATCAAGACAACTTGAGGACAGAATGGGTAAGTACTTCTTAGAATATTGTAGACTAGAATTAAGGGCACAATACTGTGCTTCAGTATATATGAATATTCTCCTTACTGTTACACTTGGTAAGTACAGGTTATTTGATGCAGAAAACCTGGAATAATCAAACTGGAAATAATTTTTGAAGAACAGGGTCCATACAGTAAATATGTATTGAGCATATTTTTTGTGGTGCATAGGACTCTATGTAAATTCATAGTCCACGTGCGAATCCAGTATGCCCACTTCTCCTCAGTGACAGGGAGCTGGGTGCTGCACTATAACATTCCGTGCAGCACTCGGTTCCTGTCATAGAGTGAGAGTCGGCAGTATACACTAGAGATGAGCGCCTGAAATTTTTCGGGTTTTGTGTTTTGGTTTTGGGTTCGGTTCCGCGGCCGTGTTTTGGGTTCGAACGCGTTTTGGCAAAACCTCACCGAATTTTTTTTGTCGGATTCGGGTGTGTTTTGGATTCGGGTGTTTTTTTCAAAAAACACTAAAAAACTGCTTAAATCATAGAATTTGGGGGTCATTTTGATCCCAAAGTATTATTAACCTCAAAAACCATAATTTACACTCATTTTCAGTCTATTCTGAATACCTCACACCTCACAATATTATTTTTAGTCCTAAAATTTGCACCGAGGTCGCTGTGTGAGTAAGATAAGCGACCCTAGTGGCCGACACAAACACCGGGCCCATCTAGGAGTGGCACTGCAGTGTCACGCAGGATGTCCCTTCCAAAAAACCCTCCCCAAACAGCACATGACGCAAAGAAAAAAAGAGGCGCAATGAGGTAGCTGTGTGAGTAAGATTAGCGACCCTAGTGGCCGACACAAACACCGGGCCCATCTAGGAGTGGCACTGCAGTGTCACGCAGGATGGCCCTTCCAAAAAACCCTCCCCAAACAGCACATGACGCAAAGAAAAAAAGAGGCGCAATGAGGTAGCTGTGTGAGTAAGATTAGCGACCCTAGTGGCCGACACAAACACCGGGCCCATCTAGGAGTGGCACTGCAGTGTCACGCAGGATGTCCCTTCCAAAAAACCCTCCCCAAACAGCACATGACGCAAAGAAAAAAAGAGGCGCAATGAGGTAGCTGTGTGAGTAAGATTAGCGACCCTAGTGGCCGACACAAACACCGGGCCCATCTAGGAGTGGCACTGCAGTGTCACGCAGGATGTCCCTTCCAAAAAACCCTCCCCAAACAGCACATGACGCAAAGAAAAAAAGAGGCGCAATGAGGTAGCTGACTGTGTGAGTAAGATTAGCGACCCTAGTGGCCGACACAAACACCGGGCCCATCTAGGAGTGGCACTGCAGTGTCACGCAGGATGTCCCTTCCAAAAAACCCTCCCCAATCAGCACATGATGCAAAGAAAAAGAAAAGAAAAAAGAGGTGCAAGATGGAATTGTCCTTGGGCCCTCCCACCCACCCTTATGTTGTATAAACAAAACAGGACATGCACACTTTAACCAACCCATCATTTCAGTGACAGGGTCTGCCACACGACTGTGACTGATATGACGGGTTGGTTTGGACCCCCCCCAAAAAAGAAGCAATTAATCTCTCCTTGCACAAACTGGCTCTACAGAGGCAAGATGTCCACCTCATCTTCACCCTCCGATATATCACCGTGTACATCCCCCTCCTCACAGATTATCAATTCGTCCCCACTGGAATCCACCATCTCAGCTCCCTGTGTACTTTGTGGAGGCAATTGCTGCTGGTCAATGTCTCCGCGGAGGAATTGATTATAATTCATTTTAATGAACATCATCTTCTCCACATTTTCTGGATGTAACCTCGTACGCCGATTGCTGACAAGGTGAGCGGCGGCACTAAACACTCTTTCGGAGTACACACTTGTGGGAGGGCAACTTAGGTAGAATAAAGCCAGTTTGTGCAAGGGCCTCCAAATTGCCTCTTTTTCCTGCCAGTATAAGTACGGACTGTGTGACGTGCCTACTTGGATGCGGTCACTCATATAATCCTCCACCATTCTATCAATGTTGAGAGAATCATATGCAGTGACAGTAGACGACATGTCCGTAATCGTTGTCAGGTCCTTCAGTCCGGACCAGATGTCAGCATCAGCAGTCGCTCCAGACTGCCCTGCATCACCGCCAGCGGGTGGGCTCGGAATTCTGAGCCTTTTCCTCGCACCCCCAGTTGCGGGAGAATGTGAAGGAGGAGATGTTGACAGGTCGCGTTCCGCTTGACTTGACAATTTTGTCACCAGCAGGTCTTTCAACCCCAGCAGACTTGTGTCTGCCGGAAAGAGAGATCCAAGGTAGGCTTTAAATCTAGGATCGAGCACGGTGGCCAAAATGTAGTGCTCTGATTTCAACAGATTGACCACCCGTGAATCCTTGTTAAGCGAATTAAGGGCTGCATCCACAAGTCCCACATGCCTAGCGGAATCGCTCCCTTTTAGCTCCTTCTTCAATGCCTCCAGATTCTTCTGCAAAAGCCTGATGAGGGGAATGACCTGACTCAGGCTGGCAGTGTCTGAACTGACTTCACGTGTGGCAAGTTCAAAGGGCATCAGAACCTTGCACAACGTTGAAATCATTCTCCACTGCACTTGAGACAGGTGCATTCCACCTCCTATATCGTGCTCAATTGTATAGGCTTGAATGGCCTTTTGCTGCTCCTCCAACCTCTGAAGCATATAGAGGGTTGAATTCCACCTCGTTACCACTTCTTGCTTCAGATGATGTCAGGGCAGGTTCAGTAGTTTTTGGTGGTGCTCCAGTCTTCTGTACGTGGTGCCTGTACGCCGAAAGTGTCCCGCAATTCTTCTGGCCACTGACAGCATCTCTTGCACGCCCCTGTCGTTTTTTAAAAAATTCTGCACCACCAAATTCAAGGTATGTGCAAAACATGGGACGTGCTGGAATTTGCCCATATTTAATGCACACACAATATTGCTGGCGTTGTCCGATGCCACAAATCCACAGGAGAGTCCAATTGGGGTAAGCCATTCCGCGATGATCTTCCTCAGTTGCCGTAAGAGGTTTTCAGCTGTGTGCGTATTCTGGAAAGCGGTGATACAAAGCGTAGCCTGCCTAGGAAAGAGTTGGCGTTTGCGAGATGCTGCTACTGGTGCCGCCGCTGCTGTTCTTGCGGCGGGAGTCCATACATCTACCCAGTGGGCTGTCACAGTCATATAGTCCTGACCCTGCCCTGCTCCACTTGTCCACATGTCCGTGGTTAAGTGGACATTGGGTACAACTGCATTTTTTAGGACACTGGTGAGTCTTTTTCTGACGTCCGTGTACATTCTCGGTATCGCCTGCCTAGAGAAGTGGAACCTAGATGGTATTTGGTAACGGGGGCACACTGCCTCAATAAATTGTCTAGTTCCCTGTGAACTAACGGCGGATACCGGACGCACGTCTAACACCAACATAGTTGTCAAGGCCTCAGTTATCCGCTTTGCAGTAGGATGACTGCTGTGATATTTCATCTTCCTCGCAAAGGACTGTTGAACAGTCAATTGCTTACTGGAAGTAGTACAAGTGGGCTTACGACTTCCCCTCTGGGATGACCATCGACTCCCAGCGGCAACAACAGCAGCGCCAGCAGCAGTAGGCGTTACACGCAAGGATGCATCGGAGGAATCCCAGGCAGGAGAGGACTCATCAGAATTGCCAGTGACATGGCCTGCAGGACTATTGGCATTCCTGGGGAAGGAGGAAATTGACACTGAGGGAGTTGGTGGGGTGGTTTGCGTGAGCTTGGTTACAAGAGGAAGGGATTTACTGGTCAGTGGACTGCTTCCGCTGTCACCCAAAGTTTTTGAACTTGTCACTGACTTATTATGAATGCGCTGCAGGTGACGTATAAGGGAGGATGTTCCGAGGTGGTTAACGTCCTTACCCCTACTTATTACAGCTTGACAAAGGGAACACACGGCTTGACACCTGTTGTCCGCATTTCTGGTGAAATACCTCCACACCTAGAGCTGATTTTTTTGGTATTTTCACCTGGCATGTCAACGGCCATATTCCTCCCACGGACAACAGGTGTCTCCCCGGGTGCCTGACTTAAACAAACCACCTCACCATCAGAATCCTCCTGGTCAATTTCCTCCCCAGCGCCAGCAACACCCATATCCTCCTCATCCTGGTGTACTTCAACACTGACATCTTCAATCTGACTATCAGGAACTGGACTGCGGGTGCTCCTTCCAGCACTTGCAGGGGGCGTGCAAATGGTGGAAGGCGCATGCTCTTCACGTCCAGTGTTGGGAAGGTCAGGCATCGCAACCGACACAATTGGACTCTCCTTGTGGATTTGGGATTTCGAAGAATGCACAGTTCTTTGCTGTGCTGCTTTTGCCAGCTTGAGTCTTTTCATTTTTCTAGCGAGAGGCTGAGTGCTTCCATCCTCATGTGAAGCTGAACCACTAGCCATGAACATAGGCCAGGGCCTCAGCCGTTCCTTGCCACTCCGTGTGGTAAATGGCATATTGGCAAGTTTACGCTTCTCCTCCGACAATTTTATTTTAGGTTTTGGAGTCCTTTTTTTTCTGATATTTGGTGTTTTGGATTTGACATGCTCTGTACTATGACATTGGGCATCGGCCTTGGCAGACGACGTTGCTGGCATTTCATCGTCTCGGCCATGACTAGTGGCAGCAGCTTCAGCACGAGGTGGAAGTGGATCTTGATCTTTCCCTAATTTTGGAACCTCAACATTTTTGTTCTCCATATTTTAATAGGCACAACTAAAAGGCACCTCAGGTAAACAATGGAGATGGATACTAGTATACAATTATGGACTGCCTGCCGACTGCAGACACAGAGGTAGCCACAGCCGTGAACTACCGTACTGTACTGTGTCTGCAGCTAATATAGACTGGTTGATAAAGAGAAGATGTCTATGTAACTATGTATGTATAAAGAAGACTGAAAAAAATCCACGGTTAGGTGGTATACAATTATGGACGGACTGCCTGCCGAGTGCAGACACAGAGGTAGCCACAGCCGTGAACTACCGTACTGTACTGTGTCTGCAGCTAATATAGACTGGTTGATAAAGAGAAGATGTCTATGTAACTATGTATGTATAAAGAAGAATGAAAAAAAACCACGGTTAGGTGGTATACAATTATGGACGGACTGCCTGCCGAGTGCAGACACAGAGGTAGCCACAGCCGTGAACTACCGTACTGTACTGTGTCTGCAGCTAATATAGACTGGTTGATAAAGAGAAGATGTCTATGTAACTATGTATGTATAAAGAAGAATGAAAAAAATCCACGGTTAGGTGGTATTACAATTATGGACGGACTGCCTGCCGAGTGCAGAGACACAGAGGTAGCCACAGCCGTGAACTACCGTACTGTGTCTGCTGCGACTGGATGATAAATGATATAAAAAATATATATATATCACTACTGCAGCCGGACAGGTATATATTATATATTATATAATGACGGACCTGCTGGACACTGTCTGTCAGCAGAATGAGTTTTATTTTTATAGAATAAAAAAAAAAAAAACACACAAGTGAAGTCACACGACGAGTGTTTAACTTTTTCAGGCAATCACAATATAAGTATACTACTAACTATACTGGTGGTCAGTGTGGTCAGGTCACTGGTCAGTCACACTGGCAGTGGCACTCCTGCAGCAAAAGTGTGCACTGTTTAATTTTAATATAATATGTACTCCTGGCTCCTGCTATAACCTATAACTGGCACTGCAGTAGTGCTCCCCAGTCTCCCCCACAATTATAAGCTGTGTGAGCTGAGCAGTCAGACAGATATATAATATATATAGATGATGCAGCACACTGGCCTGAGCCTGAGCAGTGCACACAGATATGGTATGTGACTGACTGAGTCACTGTGTGTATCGCTTTTTTCAGGCAGAGAACGGATATATTAAATAAACTGCACTGTGTGTCTGGTGGTCACTCACTATATAATATATTATGTACTCCTGGCTCCTGCTATAACCTATAACTGGCACTGCAGTAGTGCTCCCCAGTCTCCCCCACAATTATAAGCTGTGTGAGCTGAGCAGTCAGACAGATATATATAATATTATATATAGATAATAGATGATGCAGCACACTGGCCTGAGCCTGAGCAGTGCACACAGATATGGTATGTGACTGACTGAGTCACTGTGTGTATCGCTTTTTTCAGGCAGAGAACGGATATATTAAATAAACTGCACTGTGTGTCTGGTGGTCACTCACTATATAATATATTATGTACTCCTGGCTCCTGCTATAACCTATAACTGGCACTGCAGTAGTGCTCCCCAGTCTCCCCCACAATTATAAGCTGTGTGAGCTGAGCAGTCAGACAGATATATATAATATTATATATAGATAATAGATGATGCAGCACACTGGCCTGAGCCTGAGCAGTGCACACAGATATGGTATGTGACTGACTGAGTCACTGTGTGTATCGCTTTTTTCAGGCAGAGAACGGATATATTAAATAAACTGCACTGTGTGTCTGGTGGTCACTCACTATATAATATATTATGTACTCCTGGCTCCTGCTATAACCTATAACTGGCACTGCAGTAGTGCTCCCCAGTCTCCCCCACAATTATAAGCTGTGTGAGCTGAGCAGTCAGACAGATATATATAATATTATATATAGATAATAGATGATGCAGCACACTGGCCTGAGCCTGAGCAGTGCACACAGATATGGTATGTGACTGACTGAGTCACTGTGTGTATCGCTTTTTTCAGGCAGAGAACGGATATATTAAATAAACTGCACTGTGTGTCTGGTGGTCACTCACTATATAATATATTATGTACTCCTGGCTCCTGCTATAACCTATAACTGGCACTGCAGTAGTGCTCCCCAGTCTCCCCCACAATTATAAGCTGTGTGAGCTGAGCAGTCAGACAGATATATATAATATTATATATAGATAATAGATGATGCAGCACACTGGCCTGAGCCTGAGCAGTGCACACAGATATGGTATGTGACTGACTGAGTCACTGTGTGTATCGCTTTTTTCAGGCAGAGAACGGATATATTAAATAAACTGCACTGTGTGTCTGGTGGTCACTCACTATATAATATATTATGTACTCCTGGCTCCTGCTATAACCTATAACTGGCACTGCAGTAGTGCTCCCCAGTCTCCCCCACAATTATAAGCTGTGTGAGCTGAGCAGTCAGACAGATATATATAATATTATATATAGATAATAGATGATGCAGCACACTGGCCTGAGCCTGAGCAGTGCACACAGATATGGTATGTGACTGAGTCACTGTGTGCTGTGTATCGCTTTTTTCAGGCAGAGAACGGATTATAAAGTAAACTGCACTGTCCTCACTAGTAAACTCTCTCCACTCAGTCTCTACACTTCTACAGTAACAGTACTCCTCCTAGTCAGCTCCAGTAAATCTCTCTCAGTCTCTTATAATCTAAATGGAGAGGACGCCAGCCACGTCCTCTCCCTATCAATCTCAATGCACGTGTGAAAATGGCGGCGACGCGCGGCTCCTTATATAGAATCCGAGTCTCGCGATAGAATCCGAGCCTCGCGAGAATCCGACAGCGTCATGATGACGTTCGGGCGCGCTCAGGTTAACCGAGCAAGGCGGGAAGATCCGAGTCGCTCGGACCCGTGAAAAAAAACATGAAGTTCTGGCGGGTTCGGATTCAGAGAAACCGAACCCGCTCATCTCTAGTATACACTGTGCAGGCAGACTAGTCTACAGAGGCGGCCCGCATCTCCAGGAATGCTGGGCAGGCCCCCTTAGTGATGAATCCACGGTCGGCCCCCGAGGCCACATCCCCTTTCCAGGGATGTGCGCCAGGTCACCGCACCAAGTGTTAGGAACCTCAGTGATGCCCCAGTACAGAGGTGTGCCTTACGTTTCACAAATATTCTATGTTCATTGTTTATTATTTGCATAAAGATAGACCATTACACATAGTTTAAACTGATTGGAAAAATCAGGCATTTCTTCCACCAGTGTCGTAGAGTGTACAGTATTTCTGTTGTTTAAATGCCTAGAACCGTCCTACAAAATTGGGAAAGGTAAACATTTATACATGCACACTTCTTTCTCATTATTTAGGCATCATAATATGTATGTCATTTTGTCAGACCATAAGTCATTATCATACCATCATTGCTCTTGAAAATATATGTATTCTGCAAATACCGAAGGCGTGCATGTGCTTGAAAAGAGGTTAGAGCAGCGGTAACAGTGCTCCATCCAACTCGTCCTTCCCTGAGCGACACGTGACCTGCGAGTGGTACAGAAGGATAGTCACAAAGAAAGTCTATCTCACAGTATTGAAGAATGTGTCCCACTATCTTTCTGCACGTGGACCATCCAACATCTTGTATAAAATGTGCTATTTTGCAGATAAAATCTGTGAAGAAGCTTTGTAAAAATGGGGCCCATTGCAGAAATGCATAGTAGTACCTCCTTACACTGTTTCTCCAGCTCACAAATGAAACCAACAGTCATTTCTTTCTGAATACAGGTTAGGTCTACTACATCCAAAATCCAATATATGCAATATTCGGAAATATGGCATTTTTGGACAACATAGTGAAACCTTTGATTTGTGATGTACACAAACTTTGTTTAATACACACAATTATTGGAAAAAAAACCATTGTATACAGGTATTAATCCCTTCAGGCTGTGTGTATAAGGCATACAATATTATTAATTAAAATTAATTTTGTGTATGTATACAAATTTTGCTGCATGCACAAAATGATTACAAATATTGTATAAAATGACCCTCAGGCTATGCGTATAAGGTGCATATGAAACATAAATGCATTCTGTGCTTAGACTTGGGTCCCATTCCCAAAGATATCGCATTATGGTATGCAAAAATTCCCAAAAATCCGATTTCCAAAATACTTCTGGTCCTAAGCATTTTGGATAAGGAAGACTCAACCTGTACATTGTCAGTGGCAAACGCAGGATTTCTAAAGGGGGGTTTCCAAATGGAATCCACAATCTCCCACTTGGCGGAACATGGAATACAGTATTAATATTTAACACAATATATGGCCTATAGTGTAGGCTGCATCAAACATATTTAAATAATATAAATAAGATAAGTAATCAGGAAGAGGTTACTTATAGTCAAGCAAGCTGCCATCCCCCCAGAAAATGATGAATATGAAGCCGACTCCACTATCCACCCCTCCCCTGCGTATTAAACACCCCATACCACCCTGAAAGTCATGTACCGGGACCCCTTCCTTAAGCCCAATGCCCCCTTTTATAGTTTAGTGTTCTCCCTCCCGCCCCATCTCCCATCATCTGTGCGGTAAGGGCAGGGACGGCCCGACGCATACGTGGGCTACGCAGCCGCGTTGAGCACCAGGCAGTAGAGGGCGCTGCTGCAGACAGTAAGTCACAGTGACTCACTCTCTACAGCAGCGGTGGCCAGCAAGCGGCACGCACTGACGTCTCCAGCGGCAGTGACTATCTTAAATTCGGTGCTAGCCGTGAGCCAATCAGAGCTCGCGGACCGGCAGCTGAGGCTCCTGATTGGCTGCTGGACCACGAGCTCTGATTGGCTCACGGGCCGGCGGCAAATTGAAGATAGGCACCGCCGCTGGAGACGGAGGGGTAGGAGAGGCGCACGCTGCGCTCTACTCCCCTCACAGCAGCAGGTGAGAAGCAGTGAGCATCACTTTTTGTTGTCGGCACTGTGGGGACATGTGTATCAGCACTGGGGGCATATCTGGCACTGTGGGAGGCACTTTGGGGGCATGTGTATCAGCACTGGGGGCATATCTGGCACTGTGGGAGGCACTTTGGGGGCATGTGTATCAGCACTGGGGGCATTTCTGGCACTGTGGGGCATGTGTATCTGCACTGGGGGCATATCTGGCACTGTGGGGATATATGTATCTGCACTGGGGGCATATCTGGCACTGTGGGGATATATGTATCTGCACTGGGGGCATATCTGGCACTGTGGAGGCATGTGTATCTGCACTGGGGGCATATCTGGCACTGTGGAGGCATGTGTATCTGCACTGGAGGCATATCTGGCACTGTGGAGGCATGTGTATCTGCACTGGGGGCATATCTGGCACTGTGGGGATATATGTATCTGCACTGGGGGCATATCTGGCACTGTGGGGATATATGTATCTGCACTGGGGGCATATCTGGCACTGTTCACTGTGGGGGCATGTGTATCTTCTCTGGGGGCATATCTGGCACTGTTCACTGTGGGGGCATGTGTATCTGCACTGGGGGCATATCTGGCACTGTGGAGGCATATGTATCTGCACTGGGGGCATATCTGGCACTGTGTAGGCATGTGTATCTGCACTGGAGGCATATCTGGCACTGTGGAGGCATATGTATCTGCACTGGAGGCATATCTGGCACTGTGGAGGCATATGTATCTGCACTGGGGGCATATCTGGCACTGTGGAGGCATGTGTATTTGCACTGGGGGCATATCTGGCACTGTGGAGGCATGTGTATCTGCACTGGGGGCATATCTGGCACTGTGTAGGCATGTGTATCTGCACTGGAGGCATATCTGGCACTGTGGAGGCATATGTATCTGCACTGGGGGCATATCTGGCACTGTGGAGGCATGTGTATCTGCACTGGGGGCATATCTGGCACTGTGGGGATATATGTATCTGCACTGGGGGCATATCTGGCACTGTGGGGATATATGTATCTGCACTGGGGGCATATCTGGCACTGTGGGGATATATGTATCTGCACTGGGGGCATATCTGGCACTGTGGGGATATATGTATCTGCACTGGGGGCATATCTGGCACTGTGAGGATATGTGTATCTGCACTGGGGGTATATCGGGCACTGTGCACTGTGGAGGCATGTGTATCTGCACTGGGGGCATATCTGGCACTGTGGAGGCATGTGTATCTGCACTGGGGGCATATCTGGCACTGTGGGGATATATGTATCTGCACTGGGGGCATATCTGGCACTGTGGGGATATATGTATCTGCACTGGGGGCATATCTGGCACTGTGGGGATATATGTATCTGCACTGGGGGCATATCTGGCACTGTGAGGATATGTGTATCTGCACTGGGGGTATATCGGGCACTGTGCACTGTGGAGGCATGTGTATCTGCACTGGGGGCATATCTGGCACTGTGGAGGCATGTGTATCTGCACTGGGGGCATATCTGGCACTGTGGGGATATATGTCTCTGCACTGGGTCTTCTTCCTGGTAGCTACTCTCCTGTTAGCTACTCTCTGGTCCAGTGCACTGATTGAGGGCTCAGATCAACACACAGCAAACTTGGTAGAAGAAGCTGCTATCACTGGGCATGTGCAGCAGCTCTGCTCTGTTCCTTAAACTGCATGATGTGGCAGCAGCTCTAGTAACCGTATTATATACTGTTGCTGTTGTTGTTATAATTTGAGCCACTTGTCAAGAGGAGGGGGTTTCTGGGCAACCAGAAACCCCCCCTGCGTTTGCCTATGATTGTGTAGGGTTAAAATGTTTATTAATGATACACTAATTAGTATAATACTGTATATATGTGTGTGATTACAACATGAGTAATTGTTATTAACAACTGCATTGTATTCTCCCAGGCTACAGATATTACCAAGAAACCAGAGCAAGGAAACAATGCGATCAGGTAGAGTACAATGTTGGGTTAGCGGATTTTCCTAGCTCATCGGCACTACACTGTAAATCTCAGAGTAACAATACAGTTGTCTAGTATTTGGGTTCTACATGCAAAAGCAGACAGTAATTTGCCTGCATGCAAAAAAAAATAATAATAATATATATATATATATATATATATATGAAAAAGATAAAGTCGCGCATTTAGAACAATATAGTCTCTCAGATATATCCGTCCAAATGTATTATTGCTGCAATCCTCCTTCAGGAGTAAACCTGTACTCCTCAGCACATGTGAAAAAAGAGAAAACAATGGAGGGCGCAATGGTGAGTGTAATCATCAAAAGTGCTTTACTGGCAAAGTATTCACTCACATACATTGAAAGTAAAAGGTAACCAGCGCAGTGTAGACAGCTCGTGTAGCCTCCGGATGGCGTACACTGATGTGTAACGTTGCTCAAGGATTACCAATAGCCGCTCTGGACATCCAGCCGCACGGACAACAAACGGACTTCACACGCCGCTCATCTGGGCACTGGGTACGCGTCACAAGTCCTGCTGGTCACGCACAACGCGTTTCGTCACGGGACGATGTATTTGCACCCCTTGCACTGTCCTCTTGATCTACTACTCTTATGTTCAAAAGTTGCATGTGTAATCTGGGCTGCTTTATCATTCAGGCCATTCTGGCACCAGGGCTGTCTTAACAGCAGTGTAGAACCCCGGTGGGAGGGCAGCCTTGCTTGACTGCAGATATCTCCAGTTCCTAAAAAAAAGATTTCTTAGCTTTCAATTGGATAAATAATTAGAGGGTCCCATCTTTTATGAGGTACTGGGGACTTGGAGATCAGAGGAGCCAGAACAATCCACCAATCAAAATACAGATGGAGCCTCGCTCATCTAGCCTTCTCTGGTGCACCTAGCTGCACCAAGGTTTATTATCATAAGCCTTTCATCTATTGTTCTCAGCTGCAATACAATACAGAGAGAACAATACAGCAGGGTCTTAAATCATTACAGCAGGGGATTAGGTTCCGACAGCACTGGCTCAGTTAATCCTATTAAAGGGATAGATGAGCAGGGCTGTATAAACTGTATACCAGGCGTGTGGAGCTGGAACAGGGACCAACTGCTGGAAGGCTGATATCTCTGGATTTGCGCATAGTGGAAGCAAGCTGCCAGTGTCCACCAAAAGCAGAGAGTCCCAGCTTCTGGAGTATACCAGAAAAACTCTAAATCAGACATAACCCGAGATATCAGGCTGGGAAGAACAATTAACAGGCTTGGATTGTGACCAATGCTTTGAATTCGGATATCTCACATTTTTGGCTCATATGTGCACTGCAGAGGTTAGTACCTACAAAACATTTTGGGGGTCATTCTGACCTGTTTGCTGGCTGCTTTTTATCGCAACCCGAGCGAACGGGTACCCACTGCACATGTGCCGGTGCCGTAGTGCGCCGGCACATGCCAGATGGCCTGCAAGCTGGGCTGCAATCGCCTCTGACTGATTGACAGGCAGAGGTGGTCTCTGGGCGGGAGGGGGCGGAACGGCAGCGTTTGGCCGCTGTTTTGTGGGCGCGGTCCGGCCAACGCAGGCATGGCCGGACCGAGCGGGGAGTGGCCCGCAGCCGCTGCGTGATGTCATACGCAGCCGCTGCGGGCCAGGGATCGACGAGTTGCTACCGGCCAGCACGCTAAGGCTGCGCTGGTCGGGAGCTACTCTTGAAATGCAAAGGCATCGCCGCTGTGCGATGCCTTTGCACTTCTGCAGGGGGGGGGGGGGGGCGGCACTGACATGCGGGGCGGACTAGCCCTGTGCTGGGCGTCCCCCCGCATGTCAGTGTGAATGATCATAGCTGTGCTAAGTTTTCCTTTTACAGTCTGTAGTGTTTGAAGAAGAAAACTTTATTCAGACTCCGTAGCAGTTTGCAAAAACCACAAAAACTGCTACTGATAAAATCGCATGCTGGGGGCTGCCCAGCACAGGTGGTAAATAGAGGTTTATCAGAAAGTGGTAAATAGATGTTGACCCCTGTATACGCAGTCAGGCTGCATGTACAGGTGCACCGCCGCCATGTTTCCCGTTGCAGGAACACAGGCAACGTCATCCGGCCACCTCAGAAACGGCCATGACACACCTGCATTTTCTGCACCACTCCCCCCAACGCTACGTTGCCGCCCCTGACCGCCTGATGCATGTCAATCTCTATGCAATCGCATGTTTCCAGGATGCGATCACATAAAGTCTGTGCATGTGCTATGCGAGCGCTGCACATGCGCAGATGGCCAAAACATGGCCATTTGCAATTATTGCAAAATTGCTATCAACTCTGAATAGTGCCCAAAACGCGTTACAGTACTTCTGCAAAAATGTGTCAAACATGTAACTTTCTCTAGTTTTATCATAATAACATTATACACTCAATGTGGTTCCTTTAGAAACTAGGATGGTAATTCAGACCAGTTTGCTGCTGTGAGTTTTTGCATAGCGGGCGATCAGGTCCAAACTGCGCATGCATATGCACCGCAATGCGCAGGCGCATTGCACGGGCACAAAGCAGATCGGCGCTCAGCGATGAGTTTGTGCGACGGATCCGTTCGCACGGGCGATTGCAAGGAGATTGACAGGAAGAAGGCGTTTGTGGGTGTCAACTGACCAATTTCAGGGATTGTCTGGAAAAACACAGGCGTGTCCATGCGTTAGCAGAAGGGTTCCTGACGTCAATTCCGGTCCCAGACAGGCTGATGTGATTGCAGCGGCTGAGTAAGTCCTGGGATAGGCAGAGACTGCACAAAATCAGTTTGTGCAGCTCTGCTACACATGCATTCGCACACTTGCACAGCAAAAATACATTCCCCCTGTAAGCGGTGACTCTCTGATCGCAGCAGTGCAAAAATCGTTTGCTAGCGATCAGGTCTGAATTAGGCCCTAGAGACGAAAAGAAAGGACAATTTTTTAAATTGTATATTTTAACTTTAAAGCAACATTATAAAGCATAATATTTTGTCACAGAAGCAAATAAATTGGTGGCCACTGCTGCCAATCACATAGCGATTGAATGGTCGTGCACGCACGATGCGAATGCTGTGCATGCGCAGACGCGACAAAATCATCCATTCTACTTATTCGCAGCAGCAGCGACTGGTGCTGAAGAGGACCAAAAATCATGAAACTGTTGAATTCTCAGTAGTAAAGTAAAATAGCAATAATAGTATGTTTCAGCAAAAACATAAATACATTTACTTTTCTTTATTTTTTTGTGGTTGTGGGGTGGCGAAAGAAAGTCAGGTGGGGTTGTGTGGGAAGAGAACCTCATGGATATTAAAGCAATATCTTACAGAAATCTAGGGATCCATATACTAAATAAATGTTGATGTATAATCCACGGGCCCAATTCAGACCTGATCACTGGTGTGCGTTTTGGCACAGCGGACGATTATCGAATGATTGCGCATGTGTATGCAGCGCAATGCACATGCGCAATGGGCAGCAGCAGCAACAGGATGGTGCGAAAATTTCGATTGCACGGGCGTTCGCAAGGTGATTGACAGGAAGAGGCCGTTTGTGGGTGGTAACTGACCATTTCTCTGACGTCCTAAGTGGATGCTGGGGACTCCGTCAGGACCATGGGGAATAGCGGCTCCGCAGGAGACAGGGCACAAAAGTAAAAGCTTTAGGATCAGGTGGTGTGCACTGGCTCCTCCCCCTATGACCCTCCTCCAAGCCTCAGTTAGGTTTTTGTGCCCGGCCGAGAAGGGTGCAATCTAGGTGGCTCTCCTAAAGAGCTGCTTAGAGTAAAAGTTTTATTAGGTTTTTTATTTTCAGTGAGTCCTGCTGGCAACAGGCTCACTGCAACGAGGGACTTAGGGGAGAAGAAGTGAACTCACCTGCGTGCAGGATGGATTGGCTTCTTAGGCTACTGGACACTAGCTCCAGAGGGACGATCACAGGTACAGCCTGGATGGGTCACCGGAGCCGCGCCGCCGACCCCCTTGCAGATGCTGAAGAGAGAAGAGGTCCAGAAATCGGCGGCTGAAGACTTCTCAGTCTTCATGAGGTAGCGCACAGCACTGCAGCTGTGCGCCATTGCTCTCAGCACACTTCACACCAACGGTCACTGAGGGTGCAGGGCGCTGGGGGGGGCGCCCTGGGCAGCAATGAAAATACCTATACTGGCTAAAAATACATCACATATAGCCTCTGGGGCTATATGGATGTATTTAACCCCTGCCAGGTTGTCAGAAAAACGGGAGAAGAAGCCCGCCGAAAAGGGGGCGGGGCCTATTCTCCTCAGCACACAGCGCCATTTTCCCTCACAGAACTGCTGGTGGGAAGGCTCCCAGGCTCTCCCCTGCACTGCACTACAGAAACAGGGTTAAAACAGAGAGGGGGGGCACTTATTTGGCGATATGATTATATATTAAGATGCTATAAGGGGAAAACACTTATATAAAGGTTGTCCCTGTATAATTATAGCGTTTTGGTGTGTGCTGGCAAACTCTCCCTCTGTCTCCCCAAAGGGCTAGTGGGGTCCTGTCCTCTATCAGAGCATTCCCTGTGTGTGTGCTGGGTGTCGGTACGTGTGTGTCGACATGTATGAGGACGATGTTGGTGAGGAGGCGGAGCAATTGCCTGTAATGGTGATGTCATCTCTAGGGAGTCGACACCGGAATGGATGGCGTATTTAGGGAATTACGTGATAATGTCAACACGCTGCAAGGTCGGTTGACGACATGAGACGGCCGGCAAACAAATTAGTACCTGTCCAGGCATCTCAAACACCGTCAGGGGCTTTAAAACGCCCATTTACCTCAGTCGGTCGACACAGACACAGACAGGGACACTGACTCCAGTGTCGACGGTGAAGAAACAAACGTATTTTCCTTTAGGGCCACACGTTACATGTTAAGGGCAATGAAGGAGGTGTTACATATTTCTGATACTACAAGTACCACAAAAAAAGGTATTATGTGGGGTGTGAAAAAACTACCTGTAGTTTTTCCTGAATCAGATAAATTAAATGAAGTGTGTGATGATGCGTGGGTTTCCCCCGATAGAAAATTATTGGCGGTATACCCTTTCCCGCCAGAAGTTATGGCGCGTTGGGAAACATCCCTTAGGGTGGATAAGGCGCTCACACGCTTATCAAAACAAGTGGCGTTACCGTCTCCAGATACGGCCGCCCTCAAAGAGCCAACTGATAGGAGGCTGGAAAATATCCTAAACAGTATATACACACATACTGGTGTTATACTGCGACCAGCGATCACCTCAGCCTGGATGGGCAGCGCTGGGGTGGCTTGGTCGGATTCCCTGACTGAAAATATTGATACCCTTGACAGGGACAGTATTTTATTGACTATAGAGCATTTAAAGGATGCATTTCTATATATGCGAGATGCACAGAGGGATATTTGCACTCTGGCATCAAGAGTAAGTGCGATGTCCATATCTGCCAGAAGATGTTTATGGACACGACAGTGGTCAGGTGATGCAGATTCCAAACGGCACATGGAAGTATTGCCGTATAAAGGGGAGGAGTTATTTGGGGTCGGTCCATCGGACCTGGTGGCCAAGGCAACAGCTGGAAAATCCACCTTTTTTACCCCAAGTCACATCTCAGCAGAAAAAGACATCGTCTTTTCAGCCTCAGTCCTTTCGTCCCCATAAGGGCAAGCGGGCAAAAGGCCAGTCATATCTGCCCAGGGATAGAGGAAAGGGAAGAAGACTGCAGCAGGCAGCCCATTCCCAGGAACAGAAGCCCTCCACCGCTTCTGCCAAGTCCTCAGCATGACGCTGGGGCCGTACAAACAGGTGCGGTGGGGGGTCGTCTCAAGAGTTTCAGCACGCAGTGGGCTCACTCGCAAGTGGACCCCTGGATCCTACAAGTAGTATCCCAGGGGTACAGATTGGAAATTCGAGACGTCTCCCCCTCGCAGGTTCCTGAAGTTTGCTTTACCAACGTCTCCCTCCGACAGGGAGGCAGTATTGGAAACAATTCACAAGCTGTATTCCCAGCAGGTGATAATCAAAGTACCCCTCCTACAACAAGGAAAGGGGTATTATTCCACACTATATTGTGGTACTGAAGCCAGATGGCTCGGTGAGACCAATTCTAAATCTGAAATATTTGAACACTTACATACAAAGGTTCAAATCAAGATGGAGTCACTCAGAGCAGTGATAGCGAACCAGGAAGAAGGGGACTATATGGTGTCCCTGGACATCAGGGATGCTTACCTCCATGTCCCAATTTGCCCTTCTCACCAAGGGTACCTCAGGTTCGTGGTACAGAACTGTCACTATCAGTTTCAGACGCTGCCGTTTGGATTGTCCACGGCACCCCGGGTCTTTACCAAGGTAATGGCCGAAATGATGATTCTTCTTCAAAGAAAATGGACGATCGCCTGATAAGGGCAAGGTCCAGAGAACAGTTGGAGGTCGGAGTAGCACTATCTCAAGTAGTTCTACGACAGCACGGGTGGATTCTAAATATTCCAAAATCGCAGCTGTTTCCGACGACACGTCTACTGTTCCTAGGGATGATTCTGGACACAGTCCAGAAAAGGGTGTTTCTCCCGGAGAAGAAAGCCAGGGAGTTATCCGATCTAGTCAGGAACCTCCTAAAACCAGGAAAAGTGTCAGTGCATCATTGCACAAGGGTCCTGGGAAAAATGGTGGCTTCTTACGAAGCGATTCCATTCGGCAGATTTCACGCAAGAACTTTTCAGTGGGATCTGCTGGAAAAATGGTCCGGATCGCATCTTCAGATGCATCAGCGGATAACCCTGTCTCCAAGGACAAGGGTGTTTCTTCTGCGGTGGCTGCAGAGTGCTCATCTACTAAAGGACCGCAGATTCGGCATTCAGGACTGGGTCCTGGTAACCACGGATGCCAGCCTGAGAGGCTGGGGAGCAGTCACACAGGGAAAAAATTTCCAGGGAGTGTGATCAAGTCTGGAGACTTCTCTCCACATAAATATACTGGAGCTAAGGACAATTTACAATGCTCTAAGCTTAGCAAGACCTCTGCTTCAAGGTCAGCCGGTATTGATCCAGTGGGACAACATCACGGCAGTCGCCCACGTAAACAGACAGGGCGGCACAAGAAGCAGGAGGGCAATGGTAGAAACTGCAAGGATTCTTCGCTGGGCGGAAAATCATGTGATAGCACTGTCAGCAGTGTTCATTCCGGGAGTGGAAAACTGGGAAGCAAACTTCCTCAGCAGGCACGACCTCCACCCGGGAAAGTGGGGACTTCATCGGGAAGTCTTCCACATGATTGTGAACCGTTGGGAAAGACCAAAGGTGGACATGATGGCGTCCCGCCTGAACAAAAAACTGGACAGGTATTGCGCCAGGTCAAGAGACCCTCAGGCAATAGCTGTGGACGTTCTGGTAACACCGTGGGTGTACCAGTCGGTGTATGTGTTCCCTCCTCTGCTTCTCATACCCAAGGTACTGAGAATTATAAGACGTAGAGGAGTAAGAACTATACTCGTGGCTCCGGATTGGCCAAGAAGGACTTGGTACCCGGAACTTCAAGAAATGCTCACAGAGGACTCATGGCCTCTGCCGCTAAGAAGGGACTTGCTTCAGCAAGTACCATGTCTGGTGCCTCCAGTGGCACTGTGGGATCTCAACGTAGTTCTGGGATTCCTCAAATCACATTGGTTTAAACCGCTCAAATCTGTGGATTTGAAATATCTCACATGGAAAGTGACCATGCTGTTGGCCCTGGCCTTGGCCAGGCGAGTGTCAGAATTAGCGGCTTTGTCTCACAAAAGCCCATATCTGATTGTCCATTCGGACAGGGTAGAGCTGCGGACTCGTCCCCAGTTTCTCCCTAAGGTGGTGTCAGCGTTTCACCTGAACCAGCTTATTGTGGTACCTGCGGCTACTAGGGACTTGGAGGACTCCAAGTTGCTAGATATTGTCAGGGCCCTGAAAATATAGGTTTCCAGGACGGCTGGAGTCAGGAAAACTGACTTGCTGTTATCCTGTATGCACCCAACAAACTGGGTGCTCTTGCTTCTAAGCAGACGATTGCTAGTTGGATGTGTAGTACTATTCAGCTTGCACATTCTGTGGCAGGCCTGCCACAGCCAAAATATGTAAATGCCAATTCCACAAGGAAGGTGGGCTCATCTTGGGCGGCTGCCCGAGGGGTCTCGGCTTTACAACTTTGCCGAGCTGCTACTTGGTCAGGGGCAAACACGTTGAAAAATTCTACAAATTTGATACCCTGGCTGAGGAGGACCTGGAGTTCTCTCATTCGGTGCTGCAGAGTCATCCGCACTCTCCCGCCCGTTTGGGAGCTTTGGTATAATCCCCATGGTCCTGACGGAGTCCCCAGCATCCACTTAGGACGTCAGAGAAAATAAGAATTTACTTACCGATAATTCTATTTCTCGTAGTCCGTAGTGGATGCTGGGCGCCCATCCCAAGTGCGGATTGTCTGCAATACTTGTACATAGTTATTGTTACAAAAATCGGGTTATTATTGTTGTGAGCCATCTTTTCAGAGGCTCCGCTGTTATCATGCTGTTAACTGGGTTCAGATCACAGGTTGTACGGTGTGATTGGTGTGGCTGGTATGAGTCTTACCCGGGATTCATAATCCTTCCTTATTGTGTACGCTCGTCCGGGAACAGTGTCCTAACTGAGGCTTGGAGGAGGGTCATAGGGGGAGGAGCCAGTGCACACCACCTGATCCTAAAGCTTTTACTTTTGTGCCCTGTCTCCTGCGGAGCCGCTATTCCCCATGGTCCTGACGGAGTCCCCAGCATCCACTACGGACTACGAGAAATAGAATTATCGGTAAGTAAATTCTTATTTTTCTGGTTTTGTCCAGAAAAACGCAGGCATTCCCAAGCGTTTTCTGGGAGGGTGTGTGACGTTAGCTCCGACCCTGATCAGCCTGATTTCTTCGCACTGAAGGAGTAAGTCCTGGGATACGCACAGACTGTACGGGCTTAAAAGACCGGAAAAAAAACATTCGATGGTGAGTGAGGTGCGAACGGATTTGCAGCTGTCCGCTGTGTGCCGTAGTTTTCGCACGGCGTACGCATGCATTCACACACTTGCACGGGGCGGATTTTCACTCCCCCTGGACGGTGACTATCTGATCGCAGACCTCTGCATATTTGCAGCACAGCGATCCAGTCTTAGTTAGGCCCTATATTTGAACAGTGGAGGTAATTCAGAGTTGATCGCAAAAGCAAATCTGTTAGCAGGTGGGCAAAACCATGGAAGTCATTCCTAGTTGATCGTAGCTGTGCTAAATTTAGCACAGCTACGATCAGGCACTCAGACATGCGGAGGGACGCCCAGTACAGGGCTAGTCCGCCCCGCATGTCAGTGCCGCCCCCTCCCCCCCCCCCCCACTGCAGAAGTGCAAAAGCATCGCACAGCGGCGATGCTTTTGCATTTCAGGAGTACCTCCCGGCCAGCGCAGCTTCTGCAGCTGGTCGGGAGAACCTCTTTGTTGCCCGGGTTGCATCGGCTGCATGACGTCATGCAGCCGCCGTGGCCCCCCCCCCCACACACACACCAATGGTCCAGCCATGCCTGCATTGGCCGGACAGCGCCCCCTAAACGGCAGCTTAACGCAGCTGTCCAGCCCCCTCCCGCCCAGCAACCGCCTCTGCCTGTCAATCAGGCAGAGGCAATCGCTAGGCAACGACGGCCTGGCATGCACCAGCGCACTGCAGCACCAGCGCATGCGCAGTTTTGACCCCCCCATGTGCACTGCAGGTGTGGCAGATATAACATTTGAAGAGAGAGTTAAGGCCCATACACACTTGCCGATAAAATGAGCGATGTCGCTCATTTTCCCCCTTCCTGAGTGACGTTGCTCATTTTATCGATAAGTGTGTAGGCTGCCAGCGACGACCGATGCGCAGCCCTGCCGGTCGGCAACGATTGTTGCTGTCGCCAGTGCATGCATGCAGGATCTGGACTGTCATCCACGACCTGAATGCAGGGCTGGCGGAGGCGTAACGTCGCTGAGCGATATGAGCGGTCATATAGCTCAGTGTGTACAGTCGGTTGCCGACCGGCCGGCCCGGGAGGGGAAACATTAGACGACGTCACTCACAGAGCGACATCGTCTAATGTGTACGGACCTTAAGATTTGGGTGGGATATTTTGTTTCTGTGCAGGGTAAATACGGGCTGCTTTATTTTTACAATGCAATTCAGATCTCAATTTGAACACACCCCACCCAAACCTAACTCTCTCTGCACATGTTATATCTGCCCCACTTGCAGTGCACATGGGGGGTAATTCCAAGTTGATCGCAGCAGGAATTTTGTTAGCAGTTGGGCGAAACCATGTGCACTGCAGGGGAGGCAGATATAACATGTGCAGAAAGAGTTAGATTTGGGTGGGTTATTTTGTTTCTGTGCAGGGTAAATACTGGCTGCTTTATTTTTACACTGCAAATTAGATTGCAGATTGAACACACCACACCCAAATCTAACTCTCTCTGCACATGTTAAATCTGCCTCCCCTGCAGTGCATATGGTTTTGCCCAACTGCTAATAAAATTCCTGCTGCGATCAACTTGGAATTACCCCCATGGTTTTGCACAACTGCTAACAAATTTGCTGCTGCGATCAACTTTGAATTACCCCAGTGTTAGAACAATGGGGGTAATTCCAAGTTGATTGCAGCAGGATTTTTGATAGCAATTGGGCAAAACCATGTGCACTGCAGGTGGGGCAGATATAACATGTGCAGAAAGAGTTAGATTTGGGTGGGTTATTTTATTTCTGTGCAGGGTAAATACTGGCTGCTTTATTTTTACACTGCAAATTAGATTGCAGATTTAACACACCCCACCCAAATCTAAAGCGCCCTACACATTAGGCGATGTGCCGCCGAGGTGCCCGACGGGCGATACGGCCGACGGGCGACCCGGCAGCGGGGGGGCAGTGACGGGGGGAGTGAAGTTTCTTCACTCCCCCCATCACCCGGCTCCATAGACGTGCAGGCAAATATGGACGATCTCGTCCATATTGGCCTGCATGCACAGCCGACATGTCACCAGCGATGAACGAGCGCGGGGCCGCGCATCGTTCATCGCTGGTGACTCCACACTGCACGATATGAACGTTATCTCGTTCATTAATGAACGAGATCGTTCATATCGTGCAGTGATATCGGCATGTGTGTAGGGCCTATTGCTCTCTCTGCACATGTTATATCTGCCTCCCCTGCAGTGCACATGGTTTTGCCCAATTGTAACAAAAATCCTGCTGCGATCAACTTGGAATTATCCCCAATAGGTCCTTGAATGGAGGACCTTTAGGAGACCGGCATATTGAAGGAAGACCATAGACACAACATGTACAATTTGTAGGATTCATTTTTGAGGCATGAGGTATTTTTTCCACTACAGTCAAGTGCCAGAGTTTGCTAATGACCAATTGCAAGAATGGAGAAAATAAAAATTTTACATCCTCACTAAACACTATATAATATATGTCACATTTTATAATCAACAACATACTGTATATAAGACATTGTGAGGCACATTTCACTTTTACAGAATAATGCCCCACGTAAGATTATACCTAGAATTGTCTAAGAATTGTAACAATTATTTGTTTCTTCTTTCTAGGTTTGTTAATAATCTCCAAGAAATGTTAAACGTGACGGTGGCTGGTCAAAATATTGGAGAAGTTCTACCATTCAGCATTTCCAATTATACTATGTTAACTTTAGGAATGTAAGTACTGTAGATTATAAGTAACAATAAACTGTAATGACTTTGTGTTGTATACAGGTATATTTCACACATATATTACATTTTGTTTCTATTTTACTGTATACAGTGTAATAATGTCTTCCGGTGCTAATGTGAGAATCTCAGTGGTGGCTGCTGCCCCTGGGCTGCAGCTCCAACCACACATTACAGGGGTTCAGCACATATAAACATACATGTGATGTTGTATGTAATATATGTTCTGGCTTGCCTATCCCAGGGATCAGCAGCTACCGTTGTGTCTGTCACTGACCTGCCAGCTGCCAAAGCACGGGAGACACCACTCAGCTTGTCATCTATAAGCCCCACCCCTACTTCTGTGAGACCTTCGTCACAGACTCTGATACTTACCAATCCGTACGTTGTCAGGATTCCGTGCAGATTGCCAGGGAGTTTGCCGTTTGGTGCGTTCAGTCACTGTGTCTCCTGCTGCTGAGTCTGCTGGGGTCTTCCACCCAGGGCCGGCTCCAGACCTACTAGCACCCTGAGCGAAAAATGTAAAAAGCGCCCCCTACCCCTCTAATGCGCGCGCCGAAGGCGCGTGCGCTCCTGGGAAAGTGGGCGTGGCTTCGAAACTTTATATTATTAAACTCTATATATTTATTTTCACGCACCCCTCTACACACACACACACACACACACACACACTTAGTCTTAGCAGCCTTACACATATTGCCCACAGTAGTGTTCCTTACCTTATAATGTCCCCAGTATAGTGTCAGATACACAAAACATTCCAGTAACATGCTACACTTACACCCCCAACAGTGCAGTGCCAGATGAACATGACCCCAGCAGTGCAATGCCAGATACACATTATATGCCCCCAGCAGTGCCATATCAGATACACATTATATGCCCCCACAATGCTGCCAGATGCACATTAAATGCCCCCACAATGCTGCCAGATGCACATTAAATGCCCCCACATTGCTGCCAGATGCACATTAAATGCCCCCACAGTGCTGCGCTGCCAGATGCACATTAAATGCCCCCACAGTGCTGCGCTGCCAGATGCACATTAAATGTCCCCACAGTGCTGCGCTGCCAGATACACCAATGCCCCCACAGTGCTGCCAGATACACCAATGCCCCCACAGTGCTGCCAGATACACCAATGCCCCCACAGTGCTGCCAGATACACCAATGCCCCCACTGTGCTGCCAGATACACAAATGCCCCCACAGTGCGGCGCTGCCAGATACACAAATGCCCCCACAGTGCTGCGCTGCCAGATACACCAATGCCCCCACAGTGCGGCGCTGCCAGATACACAAATGCCCCCACAGTGCGGCGCTGCCAGATACACAAATGCCCCACAGTGCGGCGCTGCCAGATACACAAATGCCCCCACAGTGCTGCGCTACCAGATACACAAATGCCCCCACAGTGCTGCGCTACCAGATACACAAAGGCCCCCACAGTGCTGCGCTGCCAGATACACAAATGCCCCCACAGTGCTGCGCTACCAGATACACAAATGCCCCCATAGTGCTGCGCTGCCAGATACACAAATGCCCCCATAGTGCTGCCAGATACACAATAAATGCCCCCACAGTGCTGCGCTGCCAGATACACATTAAATGCCCCCATAGTGCTGCCAGATACACAATAAATGCCCCCACAATGCTGCCAGATACACATTAAATGCCCCCACAGTGCTCCCAGATACACATTAAATGCCCCCACAGTGCTGCCAGATGCACCAATGCCCCCACAGTGCTGCCAGATGCACCAATGCCCCCACAGTGCTGCCAGATGCACCAATGCCCCCACAGTGCTGCCAGATGCACCAATGCCCCCACAGTGCTGCCAGATGCACCAATGCCCCCACAGTGCTGCCAGATACACCAATGCCCCCACAGTGCTGCCAGATACACCAATGCCCCCACAGTGCGGCGCTGCCAGATACACAAATGCCCCCACAGTGCTGCGCTGCCATATACACAAATGCCCCCACTGCCAGATAACCGGATCCCAGTGCAGCGGGGATGGGCAGTGCGCAGTGTGCCGAGGTCTGGGAGCTTAGCTCCCGGCACCTCAGCTACATGCAGGCAGAGAGCTACGGCAGCAGGGACAAGCATCCCGAGCTGCCGTACACCCGTCCCACCCACAACCCCGGGCTCACTCACCGCGATCTTGATGTTTGTCCGCGACGCGGCGTGGCTCTCCCCTCCATTCCCAGCCACCAGTCGTCTCAAATATGGCGCCGGTCCGTGAGCCAATCAAAGCTCGCGGCCGGCAGCCAATCAGGGGCCGTTGCTGCCAGTCCGCGAGCTGTGATTGGCTGGTGGCTGGCACCATATTAGAAATGGGCAGCCGCCCTTAAATAGCCGGCGCCCTGTTCGGCCGCTCCAGACGAACGTGTCTGGAGCCGGCCCTGCTTCCACCTATGTCACTGTGGAGAGGAGTCGGGTAACTCCGACATCCTCACTTCCAAATCTGCCGTCCGGTCGATCTGCTACCCAGTCAGCTGACAGTGGTACTACCAATAGGAGCTCAACTCCAGGTGCATCAGTGGTCTCAACCAATCAGCAACAAGTAAAACCTATAAAAGGACTTCTTGTTTTGTTGACAGATTACCAGTGCAACGTTGTTCACAGTTCTTACTGTGTGCAGAGACTCTGTGCTGCACAGTATGTAAATCCTGTGTCTGCCTTAGGGAGACCTTGTATTCAACTCGAGACCCTCTAGCTATTCCAGTTCCAGCCTGTATTGTAGCAATTCTGGTTCCAGCCCGCATTCAAGCAATTCCGGTTCCAGGTACACAGATTTCAACATCAAACGTGACAAGGAGTTCCCAGCAGCTTGTAGACCAAGTGAAAGTCTCCTTAACAACGTGCCTGAAGTGGTCACCAAGCTAGGCTTTCCCTTACACAGTTTTCTGGAGAACACTGTAACGTGGCATTTTGGATGCAGATCAATCTGCAATTACACACAGAATATATTCATCCTGCATATCAATTTAATCAGCAGAAGCTGCACATGTGTCCTATTTCATTACTTTGTGTCTAATCCACATTTCCATGGGAAAAATGTAAAAAAAAGACGCTTGGCGCTACCAAGTACCGCCACATCATGGCATGACTTGAAGGGCTGTTTAGCGTGACTGCAGCAAGGATGTAAGAGGACATAACTCTATGTAAACTTTATTCAGTATAATTTTATTAACAAATCTGCATAGTTGTTTAAAATTTACAGAATTAGGTTTTTAAATAGCTATTATTTTACATAATTTGATAATACATTCTTTTTACCATTTTGGCAACATTTTTGGACACATTGCCCAGTTAAGTGGTTAAGAAGACATATTTTCAGTAACATATTCCATTTATTTTTAATATTCAACTTATCTACTGCATGTGTGATGTATTTGTAGTATTAAGGACATGACTGCACTATGCAAAACACTCCAGGGGTTATTCAGATGTGGTTGGAGGTGCGCTATGCATTGCAAAGTACCTATTATCGGTACTTTGCGCATGCACAGGACCCTTTCTGCATGAGCGTTGATGGGTCCTGCGATATTACAGGCAGTCCGGCGTCAGACTGTCAGTGAATGACAGTCTGATGCCATTGCGGGGTGGAGGTGGCGACGGCCTCCATTTCACAAAACCGAGGCGTGTCGCCACCATTTAGGGGGAGGGAAGAATCCAGGGAGCTCTGTGGTTGCACACAGACTTCCTGGCCTCTGCTATGGGCGGCTTGTGAGTGGATGCCGAAAGCCGCACGATAGTGAGTCAGTGATACAATGCCTGTATCGTAGGATGAAAGTTGGATCACTACTGCAGCAGGAGCAGTCTGCTTGTAATAGACACCTTCTGCTGCATTACCATACAGAGCTATCACTGCTGCTTCCAAGGAAGTGATAGCAACTCCAATGGGTGGTATTTATGTGACCGCCGGTCAGCTGACCGACAGTCACATGACCTCCTCCACCAGCCCGACGAGTCACTATCCCGATGGTCGGCATGCCGACCAACAGGGACTATTTCCACTCGTGGGTGTCCACGATACCCATAGAGTGGGAATAGAACCCGTGGCGACCGCAGGTCGCCACCGAGCCCGCAAGGGGCTTGCTGCACTCGCCCCTCCCCGCCGGGATCCCGGCGTAGTACTGACCGCCGATCAGCAGTACTACACCCACTCCAACAACATCTGAATCAGGCCCTCTATGCAGTTTAAATAATCATCTGTTTATTTGTATCAATTATTTTATTTTATATAGAAAAGAAATAAAAGGTGTTACTGAAAGTGGGAATAACTGTTCTGTGCAGTCATTAAAATTTGGTTTTGGAAGCTCTTACACGATAATCATTAACGAGGTTAGTAGCTTATACAGTATCTCTAAATAAATGCACCCCAGACTGACTAATAACATGTATCAATTTATTTATTTGCTTATATAATATAGTGTTTCAGTAGTCTCACTTGTTCCTAGTGAATTGATAGGCTGCATTCTCATAAATATTGGTTTAATTAACAAAATAGCTGCTTCCATTTTATGCAAGTGGCAGGTACACTTTGAAGAGCAAATACAGCTACCATTTTTATATATTAATGGCTATGTATTACTAAGCAGCATGATATACAAGAATTAATAAAACTGTTTTATATAACTCACATTATTGTGTAGATCAAGATCTCTTTTACCCGTCTGCTGCAAGTTAAAAGAGAATGTACAATATACCCAAATGATACTTTACAGTATAGGGTTAGCAGATGCGTTTTAACGGGGGCTCCTGTGCAGACCAGGGCTGTCTTTTCATATGGGCTCCATGGGCTCTTGACCAAGGGTCCCAGGAGTATAAGAGCCCTAGACTGATAGCTGAGGGTCCCCTCTTTCCAGGGGTACCAGATATTTGAAAATCGGTCCTGGGGAACTGGAGATATCCGACTTCAAAGCAGTGGTCCCCATCCAAGCTTGTTAATTGCTCTACCCAGCCAGATATCTCAGGTTCTATCTGACTTAGAATTCTCATGAGGTACACTCCAAAAGCTGGGACTCTGCCCTTTTGGTGGACACTGGTAGCTTGTCTCATGCCCAAAACCAGAGATATCAGCCATCAAGCAGCTGGTCCCTGCTCCAGCTCCACACACCTGGTATGCAGATTTATATTTCAGCTGGTGGATTGCCCTGGCTCCTAAACTCTGATCCCCAAGTCCCCAGTATCTCCTGAAAGATGGGACGCTCTAGTTTTTTTTTTATCCCATTCAAAGCTAAGAAATCTATTTTCAGGAACTTGAGATATCTGCAGTCAAGCAAGCTGCCCTCCCAGCAGAAAATGATGAATATTAAGTCCACTCCACTATCCACCTCTCCCCTACATATTTCACACCCCCTACCACCCTGGAAGTCATTTACCAGGGCCCCTTCATTTATCCCAATGCCCCTTTCTACAGTTCAGTGTTCTCCCTCCTGCCCTATCTGTGCAGTAAAGGAGTAATTAGCAGAAATTACTGCTCCAAGTCCCACATGCTGAGCGGAAGATAGAACACCCCCTACCGCCCTTGGAACATCAAAGCTGCCGCTGATAGCACCCCTGCCGCTGGAAGATGGGTAGGGGCCCCAGTGCATGGCTGTACCCAGGGGCCTACTGAGAGTTTCTATACAAAACTCTATCTCAATACCACACAACTTATGCGCTTCAATTAAATGAATAACACGTTTGTACTTTGTGTTAGTCCTCATGAGCAGTGGCGTCAGAATGGGGGGGGGTAAGGGGCAGCTTGCCCCCCCAAATATGACAGAGGCGCAGGGGGGTGCTTACCTCTGGATCCTTGCAGGCGGCATCTCCTTTAAAAACAACCTGCTACCGCAGGGTGCTGTGTCCTCCTATCTTCGTTCGTTGTGTCCTAGTCGCCGCTGGCTGTCTCTCCTTCACAGTTGCATTACTGGGAGGAGGCGTGGCTATTGTCTCGGGATGTCCTAGCCTGGCCATGCCTCCTCCCACTAATGCAACTGTGAAGGAGAGACAGCCGTGGCAGCTAGAACACAACAAAGATAGGAGGACACAGCACCCTGCGGTAGCATGCTGTTTTTAAAGGAGATGCCGCCTGCAAGGATCCAGAGGTAAGCTCACCCCTGTGCCTCTGTCATATTTGGGGGGGCAAGCTGCCCCTCGCTCCCCCCCCCCCCCTTCTGATGCCACTGCTCATGAAGACTAACACAAAGTACAAACGTGTTATTCATTTAACTGAAGTACATAAGTTTTGTGGTATTGAGACAGAGTTTTGTATAGAAACTCTCAGTAGGCCCCTGGGCACGGCAATGCACTGGGGCCCCTACCCATCTTGGATCTGCAGGTAAGTGCTTATCTGCACAGTGGAGGGGGGCTAAAAAGGTAGAGGAGGCCGGCACCATGGGGGCGCCAAAATAAATTTTTTCTACTCCCCCCCCAAACCTAAGAACATTCCGGCGCCCCTGCTCATGAGTGACTTTTTTAAAAAATGTATATGTCTTGATGATGTTATTTTTCAAGTTTTAAATATATGTGAGTAAAGTTTTACATAAGATCCGTGCCTTTATTTCTGCCAACTTAAGTACTGTATGTCACAGTAGTAGTCATTCACTCTGTATCAGTACTGCAGTTGTAAATCAAATACAGTTTGCACTCAGCTTTTTTTGGTCCAAAATATACACCATAACACCAATATTGTAATAATATGAAAACAGTTAAATAGTATACATAGGTGGTATCAATACAAATATTGTAAATCACAAGTTAAAATAAAGGGGTAATTTTTTGAAGTTGGTTTCATACAGATAGCCAAGAGGAGAATAATGAACATTTTTGAAAAAGAAAAAAAAAATCATTTCATTTCACGTATAAATAAAACATGGGCAGTATGAAAATACATAATATTAAGCGACCCTTCAAATTAGAAGCTTTAAATAAAATTGGAGATATAAACCTCTATAAAAGTAATGGTGAAAGTAAAAACTAGCAGTCAATGTACTAATATCCAAACTGGCAGTCTACAGTATACAGTATATTCATGCTCAAACTGGCGTATGCCCTGCAATTTTTTTTTTTTTAAAAAGAAACCCTCAGTGAGCAACTTATACATTATTTTCTGTTTTGATACAGTTAAATATATCCTGTTCAAAACATCTCAAAATTCAGGTTTACCTGTATTCAGAACTATTCAGAGACATGGAGGTTTAAAAATGTATTACATTATACCAGTGGTTCTCAAACTGTGTGCCGTGGCACCCTGGGATGCCTCAAGACACTTGCAGGGGTACTTGGGATTGGGGGTCAAGGACCAATTAAAATTATTTATGGTCAATGTAATGGGCAGCTAGTGCTGGTGGCTGTCAATTATAAAATATGTGGGCAATCAGAAGCAAATCTTGTCCCTCATCACACAATTGAACCTAAGGATGACATATAAACACAATTGACTTGAGTTTAATCTTTCTTTCCAAATTTCTCAATAAGAAACTTTTTACCTAGAGGTGCAGTTAAAAGAATTCTGATGCCTTAGGGCGCTGTGATTCAAAAAAGTTTGGGAACCACTGTCTTACACCATAATTGTGGCCCTAAATGTGTGGAGTTTGCATATTCTCCCTGTGCTTGTGTGGGTTTCCTCTGGGTGCTCTAGTTTCCTCCCACAATCCAAAAATATATTGGTAGGTTAATTAGCTCCTGACAAAACATGAACACTAGTGTGTATGCATGCAGTAGCGGATCTTGCCACGGGCAAGCAGGACTTTTGCCCGGGGCGCCGCCTCCCGGAGGGCGCAGGGCGCCATCCGGAGGGCGCCGCACCAGGGCAAGATCCGCTGCTGCTCAGCTGTGCCCCCCGCTGCCCGCTGCCCCCCGCTGCTGCTGGCCGCTGTGAAGGGAAACTAGGCGCGTACGCGTCTAGTTTCCCTTCGTGGACAGGTCCTGTACTGTGCGGTGTGCGATGACGTCATCGCGCACCGCACATCATTTCAGTCTGTACAGGGGGCGTAAATGACCACGCCCCCTGCACGAAGCCACGCCCCCTATTGCCACCCAGGGCGCACAGAGCCCCAGAACCGGCCCTGTATGCTTGTACATGTGTTTAGGGCAGACTAGATGGGCCAGGTGGTTCTTATTTGCCATCAAATTCTATGTTTCTATACAAATAACCTTTTTCTTCTTTTCACCTAGTGCGCAACTAACATGTCTATTGAATATGTTGAGGATATTAAAGCCAACACCGTTCATATGGCTCTTCAGATTCCTCAGTATTTCCTTATGACTGCCGGGGAAGTTGTCTTCTCAGTTACAGGGCTGGAATTCTCATACTCTCAGGTGTGTAGAAATAGACATTTTTAGGGGTACAAAGAAGAAGAAGAAAAAAAAGGGGGGGGCAAGGCAAAGGGAAAACATGGGGAATCCATCAATACAATATAGTCAAATAGTACAATAGACCAACATTTGAAAAAGGTCATAAAACAATACAGAGTAGTACACATTTAAAATACACACAGACTATGGAGAATTGCTTCCATTTAAACTGAATGGGTGTGGATAAGATAAGTGACGTTAATGAACTAACAAGGCACTGCCAATTACATATTCATGCCAAGGAAATCACATAGGGTTCTATTCATGAAGCAGTATAAAGTGTGGAGAAGTGAGCCAGTGGAGAAGTTATCCATTGCAACTAACTGGCGTTGAAGTAACCCTTATAATTTGCATACTATAAAATTATACAGAGCAGCTGATTGGTTGCCATGGGCAACTTCTCCACTGGCTCACTTCTCCACTTTTTTCACTGCTTCATTAATAGACCCCATAATGAAATGGGAAGCTGAGGCTAAGTAAGGTACAGATTCGATTTCCATAACCAAATGGTATTGACCCTTATAAAAACTTTAAGTAGGGGAGGATTCTGCCTATCATTTTAGAGAATGTACTTCATAAATGTTACCTCAAAGCTGATTGATTACTATGGGCAACTTCTCCATTGGTCCACTTCTCCTTTCTTTTCACTACTTGATACATCAACCCTATTGTTTTTATGTGCCAAAAGTACAAAGATTCCAACCAAAAAAACTACTGCAACAATAGCTATTACAACAATACTGCCTGTTTAAGGGAAACTTATGATTTGAAAATAGTTTTAATGACTTTATTTTGGGTGCACATTACAATTTTCTATTACCAATTCATAGCTCCTAACAATTGAAGATACCTTTTAAAGGGTATCTGTATTTATTGTTTGATTATTCTAATAGGTGTGGTGTAGTATTCCCTATTTGCATGCACATACTGTTCTATGTTTTTAATTCTTGTAGCATTGCTTGGGAGCAGCTGCTGGAATTGCAATGCTGAAATATCATGGCAACCTGACAAGTATGACACACTAAATGTGATGGCACTGGGACATACTGTCAGTACTTCCTGCGGCACCCTAGGGATTAAACTTCCCTAGTAGCCTCTCTATTACCCTTAGGTCCATAGACAGCTCATAATACTGCAGGACTAAACTGATTGAAATAGGATATATTTGCAGGAGCCCTTGGTTGCACATCCAATTGTTGAATATTGTATTTGCTTTGAGCTGGTGTAGATCAGGCATTGTTCTATGGTGCATCTTCATTTTGCATCTTCAAGTTTTTAGGCACATCTTCCTGAAACAAAGAAATCTGCCAAGTTTACTAAACAATGGGCCTGATTCAGACCTGATAGCAGCAGCAAATTTGTTAGCTAATGGGCAAAACTATGTGCACTGCAGGGGGGGGGGGGGGGGGGAGGGGGCAGATATAGCATGTGCAGAGAGAGTTTGATTTGGGTGGGTTATATTGTTTCTGTGCAGGGTAAATACTGGCTGCTTTATTTTTACACTGCAAATTAAATTTCAGTTTGAACACACCCCACCCAAATCTAACTCTCTCTCTGCACATGTTATATCTGCCCCCCCCCCCCCCCTGCACACGGTTTTGGCCATTAGCTAACAAATTTGCTGCTGCGATCAGGTCTGAATTAGGCCAATGTCTCAAGGTCCCCAAACTCACATGATTCTTTTTAGCCCTACATACTGTATAACATATCCCTTATCTTGCTCTCCTGCATCTTCCCAGTGGAGCAGACCAATTGTGACTATATACTGTATAACAATATTGACCATTTGGCTTTCTGACAGGCACCATCCAACATGAAATCCGTACTTCAGGCCGGATGGCTGCTAACAGTGGCTGTAGGTAATATCATTGTCCTTATTGTGGCTGGAGCTGCTGGTCTTAGTGAACAGGTAAGAAATATTTATTTATGACTGACAAGCATGAACAATGAATACAGCCAACTGCTTCATGCAGTATACAGAGTAAATATATATATATATATATATTTTTTTATTTTATTATGTAGGCAAATATTTGGCATGGATTGCGAGGGAGGGGGGGGGGGGGGAATCAGGGGGACTTGGACTGAACACCCTAATTCTAAACATATCAAGAGGTGCTACTATGCTGAGACTTGTATTTCCACATAGAAAATAAAAAGAGAAAATGCAGAGAAACACTGCTAATCAGAATAATTAGTACTAAACACTAATCAACATAATAATAATAATAATAATAATAATAATAATATACTTACAATAATTATAATAAACCCACCTTGTCATGGTTGGTGGGCCCATATTTTTGCCAAAATTGTGCTAAGCATCTCAATTTTACTCTGTGTTATATTGCAGAGTATATTGTAAATATTCTGATTAGGAGTGTTTAGTACTTAGAGTGTACACCTGCATGTTCTCCTTTTTTTCTATTATAGTAATACTTGCTATTTTATTTTCCATACCAAATACAAAAGACTTTTCATTATTGCTATCAATCCAGATTCATTCAAAGTGTGAATTTTTAATAATATCAAAAGCTAACAGAAAAAAAAAACGTCTTGGAGATTCTAAGCCTATTGAAAACAATCAGGATTGTCCTAAACAAATAATTATGTTGGTGGCAAAAAACATGGGATCCGGATTGAAAGTCGACAGTAACTAGGTCGACAATGTCTAGGTCGACCACTATTGGTCGACAGTAACTAGGTCGACATGGTGTCTAGGTCGACAGGGTCTTTAGGTCGACATGTTCTAGGTCGACAGGTCAAAAGGTCGACATGAGTTTTTCACAATTTTTTCTTTTTTTTAACCTTTTCATACATAACAATCCACGTGGACTACGATTGGAACGGTATTCTGTGCCGAGCGAAGCGGTAGCGGAGCGAAGGCACCATGCCCGAAGCATGGTGTGCTAAGCGAGCCATGCGAGGGGACGCAGTGCACTAATTGGGGTTCCCGGTCACTCTACGAAGAAAATGACACCAAAATAACATTAAAAACTCATGTCGACCTTTTGACCTGTCGACCTAGAACATGTCGACCTAAAGACCCTGTCGACCTAGACACCCTGTCGACTTTGTTACTGTCGACCAATAGTGGTCGACCTAGACATTGTCGGCCTAGTTACTGTCGACTTTCAATACCACACCCAAAAAACATATGGCACACTGCTAGTCTGATTTACCAATACTGGAACATCAGTGTCCAAATGGTGTTTTGCTACAACAGGGCATTTGATCTAAAATATATACAGTATGTATATTATCTTTTTGTGCATATTGTACGTCTTATAGTTATTTATTTAAATAAACAGTACTTAATTGCATTAACAAAGCTTCAATGACAATACAGGATACATCCGCATTTGTTGTCATTACTAGAACTGGTAATCTATGAGGACTGTACATGTAATAATTACATAATGTATTTATCCTGAATGTTTTCACAGTGGGCGGAGTACGTACTCTTTGCTGCTCTCCTAGTGGCTGTATGCATTATCTTTGCAATCATGGCCTATTTTTACACCTACAACGATCCTGCCGTTATTGAGGCCCAGTTTGATTCTGACGGAAAGAAAAAGAAAGAGAAAGAGAAGGAAATAGAGGCTATGGGCGTTGAACTTGAAATTAATGATGGATCTTACTCACAAACCAAAATGTAACATGACTGCCCTTGTCAGACTATGTAAATATTGCAACAAGTCCTTCAGGAGAGAACCACACCAGCTGCAGCACAAGCTTTGTTTACAGAACAGATGACTAGAAGTCGGTTGACTTATCAAACAAGTAAAGGAAAACAATCCATCTTTGGAGATTTCAAATTGTTTTCATTAACTGCATAAAATAACATTATGTTGATCGTTTTAGATTACTATGTGCAGGAGACAAATAAAAATATATGTTGTATTTTTATCTTTGGATTTTTCACTTCCATTTTAATACATTTTATGAATTGCAATCATCTTTACACCATTTGTTATAAACAATTTAAATGAAAAAAAACGTTACCAGGATTATGCCAGATTTTGTATAATGCCCAAAATTACATACAATACTTTAGAACTGCGGCCCGAAATACACAGATGCATTTACCTTGTTATGACACCATAGACCTTTCTCTCTGAAAATTCATGATAGCACATAATAAAGGCACTGTACTAAGTTGGTGATATTTGAAAATAATTTGCTAATGAGCAGACAATTGTCGCATCTTGGTACAGTACAATTACCATTAGATATAACTCAGTGACGTGCGGTGAAGTCATTGGCTGGGGAGGCACTGGCTTCTTCTATATATACCCTTTCACTGCCCACCCAGCAAAGGAATCAGCAGCGCTTATACTAGTATATTTACCTTGATTTAGTGATTGGTTTGACTATGCGTACATATAAAAGGATTATAACAATTTATTACATATATAAAAACATTTTCAAATTTGCTTCAAGAAATGGCTTATTTAGGACAATTAGTCAGTTAGGTTGTGTCCATTCCTATGTATACCCCATAGCATTATGTGCAAACTCCTATGGTATTATCACCGCTAGAGGATAGATTTTCCAACAAGCAAGTCCTGTATTCATGTGTGGGTCCTCAGAGAATGCGGCAAGGATATTCAGGTAAGAGTTATGCTTGTTGCTTTAGGAACATAAGGTAACCAAGGAGATGTGGAGATTCCGGAGTCGGTTCAGACACACTTGTATGCGATGTCCTCTTAGCCTGATGGGTGAGCCGATATGGAGTCCTGACACATTTCACTGTGTCCTAACTGCAGCTTTGTCAAAGCGGAATTCTTACCTGAATATCCACGCCACATTCTCTGAGGACCCACACCTGAATACAAGACTTACTCCTTTGAAAATTTATCCTCTAGCACAATTGGTAAATATGCCACTTTGTTGGATAATATACAATGTCTGAGAAATAATACCATAGGAGTTTGGACTTAATGCTATAAGGGTATGCACAGGAACGGACACCACCTAACTGACTAATTGTCCTAAATAAGCCATTTCTTGAAGCAAATTTTTGGTGAAAATGTTTTTAGATTTGGCACATGTTGTGAATGTGTTTTTAATTTATATATGTAATAGTTATAATCCTTTTATATGAAGGCATAGTCAATCCAATCACTGAATAAAGGTAAAATATACTAGTATAAGCACTGCTAATTCTTTTGCTATCTGTGTTAACACTGGGAGTGACTATTCCCATTTCCATAAGCAGCTGTCGTGCAGCAAAACACATCATGCGCCCTCTATACCTTTTTCCAACCCAACCCAGCATCCCCCCTTTCTCACCTGGGTGGTCTGGGCAGACGTGCCCTGTGCAGGACCCCCGGTCCAGGAGAATGCAGGCGCCGGTAATGCTGCCGCTGCTGCTGGCAGGGAGGGAGGAAGAGAGCCGGCCACCACACGCACTCCAGGACCTGGTCTTCCTGCTGCCTCCAGGGACACCTGCTGCTGTCAGGCTCCCACGACCACCGCACCACCACTGATGTCAGGTGCAGTGTCAGGTGCCCACGACCACCTGTCAGGCTTCCACAACCACCGCACCACCACGGAGGAATCCAGCGGACAGCATGACTCGCCTGGTGGTCCACCAGGCGAGTCATGCTGTCTGCTGAATTCCACCGCTGCTTCCCCCGCTGTATGTGTGATTGGACAGCGGATCCAGCACTGGATCCGCTGTCCAATCACATCAGCCTCGCTGACAGGGGAGTGCTTTGATGTTAGCTGAAAGCACCTCCCTGTCAACGAGGCACTTATACTAGTGCCGCTTTTTCCACTTTATTTAATGGGCTTTTACTGCCCAGAGCTTAGTCCCGCCCCCTCTTTATCCCTATTTTCATTGTCAACAGGAGGCACTGCTATCAGTGCCTCCCAATGTAATTTTGATGTATGATATGATTAGAATAATATGAAGAAGTTACTCCTGACACAAAATATGTGTCATAAGTATCTTCTTTGTATTATTTAAATCATTAATGACGGTGGAGGCACTGCCTCCCCTGCCTCCCTTGACTGCACGTCCCTGATATAACTGAATTCCACATAGGGGAAAAAACACCCACACCTCTTAATCTGTTCACAGGAATCACCATCAAGAAACAAATTAACGCTGCAGACATCAGTCCCCATTATTATCAATAGGAACTACAGTCTGACCCCTATGTACCAATCTCCAAAAAACAAAGCTCTTTAGTTTGGCCCATTTGGTGGAACTCACAAGGCAGGGGTTCTTGCTACCGCTGTATCTGTGAGTTAATTTTATTACATAGAAGGGATACTTTTGTCAAAAATTTAAAAAGTCTGTTGCGCTACATAATAATATAATCGCTATGCTGCTGCCCCATATGCACCATAATCTGCATGTTTCTTCCAAATTTCCATCTGTTACATTTACTCTAACTGCAGATACATATATTAAAGGCACATTTAGGGGCTTGGCCATGACGAGCATGGAGTAGCACACGAGTTGTGTAGCTCTCCAGCATATATATCCTGTGGACAGATACTGCTTCTCATCCTGGGGCTGTAAAGTGGACCACACCTGTGTGAGCAGTGGGTGCCCTGCTTGGACCCACTTTGTACTGCAAAGGAACCGGGACCGCTGCGCTGGGAGCCGCTATCGTGGGTGAACTGAGGCGGGCCCATGACACGTGGGATGCTGCTCTCCTCTTCTCCGGCTGCCCGCGTCTCTGGCACTCACTTCTCCTGCCTTTGAGAAGAGTCTCCGGGATGTACCTCGGAGGGTGAGGAGACCGGACTGCCGCTGCAGGATGCCACTGTTCTGGGAGGACTGAGCCGGACCTGCATGGTGTGGGGTGCCGCTGCCGGCCTGCTCCTCTACTACATCTGCATAGCCCTTCCAGGCCAGACTGCTGCCGCGGGGTGCCACGATTGTGGGAGACTTGAGGCGGGCCTGCGCCATGTGTGGCCGCTCTTCTGATCCCCTGCTATCCACAAGCCTGGTACACAGATTCCCTATCTACCTGTTGCAGCACCTTCTGAGGAATTTATACATTTGCTGCAGAAGTCAGAGTGAGGTAAGGGGGACAGCATTCATATATTAAGCAGAGGGACGGCGGCCATTTTGAGAGGAGTGTTCCTTTAGCACTGTTTTGGTCTAGTGTGCACTGGTAGTTGTTGCTCTTAGCGCTGATCCTGAAATAACCAATGAGGCACAAGGATTTGACATTCTCTGTATGCATCTCCTTTACTTTTTGTGCACCTACTGTCGTGATTTTTAATATACCCGCACTCCCCGGGATACTGGAATGCACAACTTGCCTTCTACTTGAATCATTTCATACTTAATATCCAGTGCCAAGGCAAGTTATTTGCCAAAATGGTGAATGGTCACCAACACACTTCTGTGGCGGACAAGTTGGAGAGGTTTTCCAGGAACCCTCCTCCTCAATAACAGCAGGTGGGGGATCTGCAACCTGACACATCCCCTCCATACCCCTCAGACAGCTCTGCACTCCTGTAATGCCAGACACTGCTATTCAAAAAGTCTTGGATGCAGTAAATGCCAGCGAAGCCAGATTAGCTGATGAGATTGGACAAGTGCAAGCTGATCTTTCTATTATTCATCAAGACCTTCAGCGTGTGAGAGAAAGGGTCGGGGAGGTTGAAACTCATGTCTCCACACTCGAGGATACTGTCCCTCCGCTAGGAAGATGAACCAATGCCTTGGAATCCCAGATGAGCGAGGTGCGTAAAAAGCTAACAGATTTGGAGGGGCGTTTACGACGCAACAATATTCGCTTTATTGGCTTACCCTAAAATGAGGAAGGCTCATCTCCTGAGAGATTTCTTGAAAGGTGGCTCAAGGAGGCGTTCGGGACTGAGGAATTTTCACCTTACTTCACGGTGGAACGAGCCCATAGGGTACCGGTGCGCCCGTTGCCTCCAGGTGCCCCACCAAGCACTTTTATTGCCAAATTCCTTCATTTCCGTGACCGGGACACTGTTCTTAAGTTGACCCGCACCAAAGGTCCTCTCAAGTGGAATGGGTTGCCAATATCTCTTTTTCCGGATTTTGCAGTGGACGTACAGAAAGACAGAGCTCAATTTATACCAATTAAAAGGAGGCTCTGTGAGCTTAATATACCCTATGCCATGCTGTTCCCTTCAAAGTTACGGGTGATAGCAGATGGAGAAACTAAATTCTTCTCAACTCCTCGTGAGGCATCAGTGTGGCTTGATGGACGCTTTTCAGCGAGGCGTGCTCTTGCTGATGCATGAATAATCCTTGAGGTTTAGATTTGTCTTACTGCTGTGTGGTTATGTCTGGTATATGCTTATAGTTACGGATAAACAATTTCCAGTAACAGGTTTTTTGGTTTTACCCTAAGATTGTATTTCAGGTGATATGTGGATGCACCGCTATTCTTGGTGATCTAGTGTTCGACTCTGCTATATTAGGTCTTAGTCTATGCTTTGATTTATAGCGAATTCTTATAATATGGTACTCAATATTTGGAATAATTAATATTTTATTGTGTTTTGGCCCTAGGGGTTATAATTTTCTTTAATGGTTTAATTGCTGAGAGCTCCCACACTCTCTTCCCCTTTTTTTTTTTTTACTATAGATTTTGTGTTTTTTTTGTTTGTTTTTTTACTATTGTTGGTGTAACAATTTTCTCTTTTTAAGGGATAGGTTAATTGTTTAGGGAACCAAGTATGCTGCGGGTTGGGAGTAGTATACAGGGAGGGGGGTGGTTTCATTTTCAAGAATACCCTATGTTCAAGTGTGGATATTTATGTTTTGCTTGTATGTGGATTGCTGTTATATGTATTGAGCAACAAAACTTTGATACTGTTATGCTGGGTGACAGATTTGGCTGACTGTGGGCTCTAGGTTCCATTACAGGTGAGATCCCCTATGGCTGGAATTAGAGTTCTGTCATGGAATGTGAGGGGGCTTAATGACAAAATCAAGAGATCCCTGGTACAGTATGCATCTGATATAATATGCCTTATGGAGACTCATCTGGTGGGCAGTAAGATTTTTTTTCTCTTAAGAGAACCTGGGAAGGATGGGCATTCTACTCAATGCACACGTCCGCTTCACGAGGAGTCTCTATTCTTATAAAGAAAACCGTTCCCTTTTCTCTAGTGTCAGTACAAATGGACCAATGGGGGAGATACGTATTTTTGAACTGTAAAATTAACTTTATTCCTTTACTTTTAATCGCAGTGTATGTGCCTCCTCCTTACTCTCCTGATATACCTAAAAAAGTAGCTGGGTTTATGGCCTCCTCACCTGGGATATCCACAATTTGTCTGGGGCACTTTAACAATGTTTTGAATCCAGAGCTTGACAGGCTTTCTGCGATGCCCTCTAATCTACTGTATATTCTGGGAGATCTGGCTTTGCTGATACTGTATCGGGGTTGGGTCTTGTCGATCCTTGGAGATTAAGACCTCCAAATTTTAAACAATATTCCTGTTTCTCACATTCTCATTCCTCTTTCTCTAGGATCGACTTGGCCTTCCTTTCGAGTGCTTTAGTTCCAAGGGTTCAAACTATTAGGTATGAGACTAGAGGCATCTCGGACCACTCCCCCCTAACACTCACTTTTGATCTCAACCGTCACCGACAGGCAGTGTGGAAATTTCTTTGTCCCCCGGTTACTTAAGTTATTTAACTCAATTTTTTAACAGAACACACTTCCTTTATCCATGGCAGAGGCATTAATTGTGGTTATCCCTAAACCTGATAAAGATCATAGAAAGGTTGAATCTTATCGTCCTGTTTCTCTTTTACGTCCTAGAGGATACTGGGGTCCATTTAGGACTATGGGGTATAGGCGGGTCCACTAGAAGCCATGGGCACTTTAAGAATTGATAGTATGGGCTGGCTCCTCCCTCTATGTCCCTCCTACCAGACCAGTTTCGAAAATGTGCCCGAAGGAGATGGTCACGCTGAAGGAAGCTCCTGAAGAGTTTTCTGCATTTATTTTCTATGGTTGTTATTTTCAGGCACCAGCCTGCCTGCTTCGTGGACTTAGGGGGGGGAAGATGGCCCAACCTCTTGAAGGGTTAATAGTCCCGTTCCCCGCTGACAGGACACTGAGCTCCTGAGGGACCTATTCGCAAGCCCCACCACGACAAGCGTACAGTCCTGCAGCATGCCGCCACCCCTAACAGAGCAAGAAGAATGAAGAGTGGTGAGTACGGAGCCGGTGCCATGAGGGTACGGAGACGCATGGCTTCTACACGGGCGGAATGTGTCTCCAGACACAGTACACAACTGCGTCCCCGTACACTGTGCACAGTACCCATACTGGCACAACAACCTTAAAACGGTTGTCTCCATTTTAAGCCCCAGATTCCTCAGCCAGTATAAAAAAAGCGGGAAGACCGCACGCCATTGAAGGGGCAGGGCTTCACTATGAGGGGATCCAGCAGCTCACCAGCGCTATTTTCCCTTTGCAGTGGACACAGACACTGACAGGACAGGGACGCGTAGCTCCTCCAGTGTGACTCCAGATTACCTCAGCGGTATGAGGGAATCATAACAGGGGGGAGCGACTATTAGTGTACTAAGTCCCCTATCAGGCGATAAGGGCGCGGTGGGGGCTGGCTCCAAACAACTCTGTGACTCCCTGAAGGGCTCTTTGTGGGTTAATTGTGCTAAACCTTTCGTGTGCGTGTGTGTGCTGTCACATTACAGTGTTCCTCTTCACCAGGGGGCTCACTACTGGGTACTCAGGGTTCACAGACTAGCGGGGCTGAACCGGAATGGGTTCTCTTAAGGGAATTATCTCAACTCTTTCTACAAAATTGTACCCCAATGAGAAAGAGACGCAATACTTAAGACAGACTGTGGATGAGTTTCTGAACATAGATTCAGTCCCCAAAACAGCGTCTCGGTCCCTTAGCACCTGTCCGCAAAAGCGATTTCTGGCCCATATCCTGCATTCTGACTCAGACGCTGAAGGGTCAGACTTGGAGGAGGGGGAAGTGGACTTGGAGGTGGGGGATGCAGCTCTGTCACAGGGGATAAAGGCTCTTATAGAGGACATCAGAAATGTGTTGCTTATTCCTGATAAGGTGTCAGAGGAATGTGAGGAATCTTAGTTTAATGTGACAAAGAAGTCCTCAGTCACTTTTCTTGTGTCAAAGGAATTGAATACCCTGTTTGAAGAACCGTGGGTTAATTCTGATAAGAAATTTCAGATCCCTAAAAGGTTGTTTGCATCTTTTCCTTTTCATCTGGAGGATAGGAAAAAATGGGAAACTCCACCGATAGTGGACGCATCAGTCACTAGGCTGTCACGAAAAATTGTATTGCCTGTTCCTGGTGCAGCCTCCCTAAAAGATACGGCTGATCATAAGATTGAGACTACACTCAAATCATTGTACACAGCTGCTGGGGTGGCCCAAAGACCCACTATTGCATGTGCGTGGATCACAAAAGCCATTGCAAAATGGTCAGGTAACCTAATTGAGGGGTTAGATTCCTTGCCTAGGGGGATGTTGTATTACTCCTGCAGCATATACAGGACTCTGCGAACTTTATGGTGGAAGCCATAAAAGTAATAGATATGCTTAACGCACGCACCACCGCTATGGCAGTGTCGGCGCGCAGAGGCTTGTGGCTACGCCAGTGGACTGCTGACGCGGAATCCAGGAAAGGCGTGGAAGGCCTACCATTCACAGGAGAGGTCTTGTTTGGAGATGAACCAGATAAATGGATCTCCACAGCTACTGCGGGTAAGTCTGCTTATCTTCCTTCCGCAGCCCCCCCAGCCAAGAAGGCTTATTCAGCTTTGAAGTTACAGTCCTTGGGTGTCCTGCTTCAAAGCAGTCTATGGCACTATGGATCAAGCTTACTATCCAGCATGCTTATTCTACGGCAGGTTTGCCATGTCCAAAATATGTATAGGCCCATTCTACTAGGTTGGTGGGTTCTTCCTGGGGGGCTGCCCGGGGTGTCTCGGCTTTACAGTTCTGCCGAGCAGCTACTTGGTCAGGTTTGAACACGTTTGCAAAGTTCTACAAGTTCGATACTTTGGCCTCTGAGGACCTTCAGTTTGGTCAATCAGTTCTGCAGGAACCTTAGCACTCTCCCATCCAGTTTGGGAGCTTTGGTACATCCCCATGGTACTAAATGGACCCCAGTATCCTCTAGGACGTAAGAGAAAATAGGATTTGAATTACCTACCGGTAACTCCATTTCTCGTAGTCCGTAGAGGATACTGGGCGCCCGCCCAGTGCTTTGTTCTTCCTGCACTGTTACTTGGTTAAGTAATGTTGGTTCAGCCGTTGCTGTTCCTGTTTCAAGTTTGGTTAGCTTGGCTTTCCCCTTGTTGTGTGTGTTGGTTCATAGAGGGAGGAGCCAGCCCACACTATCAAATTCTTAAAGTGTCCATGGCTACTAGTGGACTCCAGTATCCTCTACGGACTACAAGAAAAGGATTTACCGGTAGGTAATTAAAATCCTATTTTTTCTTTTGCCCACTGATATTAAAATTTTAGCCAAATCCTAGTGGGTAGACTAAACCAGGTTATTACACAAATTAAATACCCTGATCAAACGGGGTTTATGCCCAGCAAATCAACTTCCATTAATCTTTGAAGGTTGTTTACCCATTTACAAGCTCCCAGTGAGAGGGCTCCCTCCTCCATTATAGTTTCATTGGACACTGCCAAGGCCTTTGATTCATTGGAGCGGGCTTACTTATTGGAGACAATGGCCAAAATTTACTAATATTCGTGTTTGTATCGGTTTGTGTAGTGTTTAAACTCGTCTTGTATCGGGTGCATTTTCATGCAACTTTTTGAAACTATATACGCCAAGTTACATACTTACTAAGCATTCGAGTTTTTTGTTTTCGTGTTTTCCGATGTCGATGCCAGTCGGTTTTTTTTGGCACATTTACGGCCGTCATTGTCGTTTGCGTACGTGTTTGTATTGTTTTTGCTGGGTTTCTTCTAAGTTAAACGCGGCAGGGTTTTTTTTTTCCCGCAGCCGCATTTTCACTTTTAGTTTCGGTTTTCATCCCCGTTCGTGATTGGTTGTGTTTCAGATGGTAGGAGTGTCTGTGCGCAACCATATAAATACGCCCCAAACCGTCCGCACCTCGTGGGTTTAGTTAATGGTGAGGAGAGAGGTTGTGCAGTGGAGTTTGGTGAGTAGTGTTTGTTTGGAGTATTTTTTGCGAGTTCTGAGTGTTGTGTTGTGTTTGAAAGTAGTTTTGTCATTCTTGTTGTGTTGTATTTTTTGGTTTTGTCTCAATTTTTGTCCAAGTTTTTTTTATTTATAGTCCCTTGTTAGTGTGTGTGTGTGTGTGTGTGTGTGTGTGTGTGATTAGTGTAGTGGTAGCGGAGGAGTGTTTTGTTTTGTCTTTTTTTTTCTGTGTTAATTGTTTAGTCACACAATTATGTGTGACTCAGAGGTGGCTGAGGTGAGTGAGGTGGAGGGTGGTAGTGAGGGGGAGGAGGTCGGTCAGGTGGAGGAGGTGAGTGTTAGTGAGGTTAGTGAAGTGGAGGAGGTTGGTGAGGTTGCTGCAGCAGCCTCAAGTGACAGTGATAGTGACAGTCAGACAGCTCCGCAGCCACGCACCACTACTAAGACTGGGCGGAATGTCAAGTTTAGTTATGCAGAAAATGTGGCATTGGTGCGGGAGCTGATGAAGTATCAGCGGCAGCTATTTGGGCCTGAGTCCGCCAAGGTGCCAACACGGAAGAAGACGGTGTTGTGGGCGAAAGTAGTTGCTGCTGTAAATAGTGAGGGGGTGGTGAAGCGGACGGAGGACACGTGCCGCAAACGGTACTATGACATAAAGCGACGTGTCAAGTCCAAAATGGCCAAGGAGGCGAAGTTGGCTCGCAAAACCGGTGGTGGTCCGCCCTTTATTGCCACATATCTGGACTATGAGGAGCCCATGCGGACTATAATCCCTCCAGAAGTAGTGTCTGCAACCCGATCGCCCCAGGAAGGATGGTGAGCATGTGTATTTGCCTTAACATTCTATGACATTACTTCTGGCTTACTGTATGTTTTAAATGTGTGTCATGTAACGTTGCATTTTACTCCCATCTTCAAGTGTGCGTCATCAAATACATTGTTTTGGGTCATGTTTCATACAAAAGTCAATGTAACGTCTTACTTGCTTGTATGTCATGTGGTTTTTGGACAGTACATTTTCCATGTGTAGTTTGGACTTGGTGTGTCATTGAATTGTCCAGCAATAATGTTTTACTTTTGCACATTGTACATTTTGAAAGTTGGACTATGTTTTTTAATTCAGTTATCCATGTGCAATGTTTCCAAATCAGTGGTTGATATGTTAGAGGCTGGAGAAATGCAAAGTGTCTTTGAAGGCAGTTACATGTATAATTTCATTAGTACTCAATGTAATATTGTTTAAGTCAAGGCCACTATTTGCTGGTTCATTTTGAGTCTGTATTTGTACACTGACACAACAACTGCAGACTTAGTTACCTTACTTTTTTATTTTTTTTTATTTTGTTGGCCTCATATTGTGTTAATGTGTTTTTGGAGTGCCACATCACAGACCTATTTCTATATCGCATCTGTATTTTTTTCCCTTTTATTTGAAAATGAAGCTGTGTGTGTTTTGGCTTATTAGTGTATGTTTTTGGAATTGTGTCCTATGTCTGTGTCCTGTATATGATTCCCTGTGTTGCACTTTCCATAGTGCATATGGCTATTGGACAATGTTTTGCATTTGTTGTTGTGCTTTTTTTTTTATTTTTAGATTCATAATAAAACATCCATTTTTTTTAAGATGTAATGTTTATAAGCATAATGGGTGGATGTATTACCAATAGCATGAATAAATGTTTTTTTTTTTTTTGGATTTACAGTGTTGAAAAAAAGCAGTACTGGTCGTCCTACAGTCACTCCCATCACATCTGATGATGATGACGCTGCGGAAGCAGGTAAATTGTCCATGGTAGTATAGGTTAGGTTTGTAAATGAATGACCATAACAAAATGTCACTTTCAATACTAGGTCCATCCAAAGAAGTCTTAAGCAGCAGAAGGTGCACTTCTGGAACACACCACAAAAAACATCTGCCAGCAAAGAAAGCAAGGTCTAATGTCCAGGGCCAACCACAGCAGGCTACCCCACCACGAAGATTATCTACTGTTTGTTCGGTGCCCCCACTCCAAATTTTGGACACACCTCCAAGACGACAACCACACTCCCCTCATCTTGATTGTGAGTAACAAACTGTGATAACAATTAAAAATGTCAGATCTTTAAAAAACCATTTACTTAAACTCATTAAGTCAATACCCATCAAAATCTGCTATACTTACCCTAGTCAGTAAAACATGAAATGGAAACCAAACAAAATGGCCTACACAACATCCAGTAAAAATATGTATGTCAACTTCAGCCATACAGTAGCACATTGTGTGGAAGTTGCTGCAACAGAAACTCATGTGTAAGCTTTGCAAATAGTAAGGTTGTTAGAATCATTTACACATGTGTGTTTGTCCTAACATTGCCAACTGCATACAAAAACATTACTATGTTTTGGTTGGAGACACTATAAGGCAACACATTATGGATTACAATGTGTTTTTAGGCAGGAGTATGTCTGATGTACCATACAACTCATGTGTTTGCTTTCAGAATGAAGTACCCAGACACATTTGCCACAAACAGGCATATGTATGTATTTAAGTAATGAGTGATGATGTTGCTAGGCCGGATATCTGAAAGCACCACTCCATTACATGTGTTCCATGTTTAGTGCTTTGTTCCAATGTATTAAACATATGGATAAGTAATGGATAAATGTTTTTAATTTCAGCTTCTAGTCCTGGTACCAGCATCCCTCCGCAACAACAGCAACACAGTGACCATGGATGACACAATCATGTTAGAAATGCATCCAGTAAGCGAAGGAATCAGCCCCCCAGCACCTGTGAGTACTCCCCCACAGCAAAGCACACCACCACCCCAACATAGCCCAACAACACCAGTAACACAAGGCCCTGATCAAGTGTTCTGGACCATTTGGGCTAGACAGCAGGCCACTAATGAATTATCTAAATCATCACTACCACACATAGTGTTTACGGATGCGCAGTCTTCCAGGATAACTTTATATTCACGATTAATAATATTTGTGAATTCACACAAACAAAAATTGTGGGGCGCTTCTTAACAGGGAGTTGTTGCTTTTTTCACTAATGAAGATTGCCTGCGTAGGCAGACCCAAATGTTTGCAAGCCTACCATCTCACCTCAGACGAATCAGCAGAAATCTGAGTAGACAAAATTAAACAAACACAAGAATTGCAAATACCATGGAAATCATACGTGCAGACATTACACATGTCATGGGCAACTTACAGCGCATAATGGAAGAACAGCACAGACAACAGCAAAGCTATATAAACATTTTAGAAAGCAATCAAATGATCAATGAATCCATGTCCAGAATTGTAGACAATCAAAATGCTGCAACACGTGAACTCAATGCCACCCTCACTAACCTCAATGAAACACTCAGATCCCTGTAGCAACAGCAAACAAGCAGCAGTTCTGGTATGACTACTCCAAATGTAACGCCAGTGTCATCACCACCAAGGCGCTCCACCAGAGCACGCCAACACGACAGTGGTAAAGGCAAAGGCCAGGACAAGCAACCACCCAAATAAACATAAAAAAACCCACACCCATTTCTTTAAAGAGAAGAGAGAAAAACACTTACCAAGTGTATGATTAACAGAATATATATAACACTTAGCTCCTTGACAATTTGTACAACATCATTATTTATAACTGGTACAAACAACAAAAGGAGTTTTGTACGCACATTTCTTTATCATCTTTGTATTTTTTGTTAGCAGGAAACTGTTGTTTGAGCTGCACATAGATGTTAGCATGCAGAAAGCAGACCACTTGATTTTTTTCTAATAATTACTCTTTCTAGATTCTAATCATTCTTTGAGCCAGAAGACAGACTAATTGGCAGCCAGGCAGATTGTCTTAAGCAGGCAGAAAGCAGACCACTTGATTTTTTTTCAAATCATTACTCTTTCTAGATTTTAATCATTCTTTGAGTCAGCAGACAGACTAATTGGCAGCCAGGCAGATTGTCTTAAGCAGGCAGAAAGCAGACCACTTGATTTTTTTCTCATCATTACTCTTTCTAGATTCTAATCATTCTTTGAGCCAGCAGACAGACTAATTGGCAGCCAGGCAGATTCATCCATGACCAATACAATTTACAATGTGAATTGTAACTGTTTAACATTTCTTCTATAGACGAATTGACAAGAAAAACACAATTGAGTTGGCTAAAAGTGTCCTAATATGTTGGGGGTAATATTTAGATAATTCAGTCCGAAAATGACTGACATTATTGTTGTGCCATGTTTGTGTGTGTTAAAAATAAGTAATCAGATTTAAAAACATGATGCAGAAAAAACAACATTTGAAATATTTGAAAGTTGAACACAAATGTGTGTAATAATGGATATATGTTGTTAAATGTGTATTGCCTTACAAATCTACAAGTTTTGGCCAGCAAACATAAGGAAATAAATTATTTTGCATGAGAGAAGTTTGTGTCCCTTTTATAGGCATCCTAATTCAGGTTAGAATGATTTGTAAGTGTCAACACATGTAAACACAGCTGAAAAAAAGCAGGTCTATTTTTTTGCTGCGTTTTTTAACGAATTGAAAACAAATCCGACCGCAATTGAGCACTCAGAAACTAACACCCAAATACGAATGAATAGTGAATTCCCGTATTGTATGAAATAACAGGCGCGTTTGACCGATGGCCTATTCATTCGTATTTGTGTTCTTTGCCGTTCAAACCATTACGAATGTCCCAAACACTGCCGAGATTTGTGCTTAGTGAATTCCCGTGTTGGGACTTAGTAAAAAAAACACAAATCGGCCAAACTCGGATTTTTAGTAAATACTGGCCAATGTGTAGGTTCGGGATAGGCCCCAATTTTATTAAATATGTTAGATTGATGTATTCCTCTCCCCTGGCCAGAGTAGCGGTGAATGGCTTTGTGTCACAATCCTTCCCCTTATCCAGGGGCACACGGCAGGGATGCCCATTGTCCCCTACCCTATTTGCTATTGCTATAGAACCACTTGCATGCCTTATATAGGCAAATAATGAGATCTTAGGTCTTAAGGTAGGCACCAGAGAGGACAGAATAGCTCTATACGCAGATTACATTTTATTATTTGTGGATAACTATGCTGAGTCTATGCCCAAAATTTTAGATATTATCAACGCGTTTGGGCGTGACTCTGGGCTTCTAATCAACTGGGACAAATCCTCTATCATTCCGCTTAAGGGAGAGATCCCTACTACTCCTTTGGTTTCTCTCCCACTAAAGTGGGTGGATTTCTTCAAATACTTGGAAATTTGGGTGACCAATGACCCTCATAAATTTAATTCCCTTAATATCACGCCACAAATAGTTTATCTTCGTAATACAGTACGGCTCTGGGGGAAACTGCCCTTGACTATTATGGGAAGGGTTAACATGACAAAAATGGTCTTTCAACCCAAACTCCCATATGTTCTGCAGCAGTCCCCTGTATATCTCTCTCAGAAAACCTTTAAACAAATTGACGGCTTTCTTTCTCTCTTAATATGGGCCAGCAAAAGGGTGCACTTAAAACTTGACACTCTGACTAGGACAAAAGTACTGGGAGGACTTGCTCTCCCCAATTTTAAATTTTATTACTATGCGGCACAATTAGCACACCTTTGGGAATGGGTTAATGATTTTGATAACTTAGCCCTACACTCACAACTGATACTACAAGAGTATCCAGGTGGTACACCATTACAACTGCTTTTTTGTGGGAGTACTAAAATGTCCAAAGTGCTACCTATAAAGCAAGCTATCACTGTTTGGAAGCTGGTACATTCTATATTGCATGGCCATGGCAATGATCCAGATACCCGACTGGACAATAAGTACGGTCTACCCGAATTGTCTCAGCTTCAAGTACAAGAAGTGTGGGGGAAGTGGGGTGTATTTTCTCTGGGACACTTATATACCGGCGACGTATTTAAATCCTTTCAACAGCTTCAGCAGGACTATAATGTCCCATCATAATTTTTTTATCTTTTCCTTCAATTAAGGCATGCCATCAATGCACAATTCTTTAATGACTCTCCAACAATTGCTGATTTTCTGGTTAAATTACTGTTACAAAATTTAGGAAATAGACAGATTACAGATCGATCCACGGTTGTCTTGGCTTCTTTGCTGCGCCTAGCCAGACCATGGTTTATTTACATAAACCCTTCATCTATTGTTCTCAGCTGCAATATAATACAGAGAACAATACAGCAGGGTATTTAGTCCGACTGCCCAGTCTCAGTTAATCCTATTAAAGGCCAAGATAAACATGGACCCATATGTCTATAGTCATATACTGTACTCTAGGCACATCATCTGGACCCACTAACATCTCTTAAGAACAAGTGGGAATCAGATTTTGGCCCAATAACAGATCATTTATGGGAAGATGCTATGAGATCCCCTCGGTTATCCACTACCACTATAAGATATCAGCAAATACAATTGTTTATATTACATAGAATACACATGACTCCGCTGAGACTGTCATATGTTGGAGGATCCCACAGCTCAAAATGCCCTAAGTGTGGCACTCTAGGGGCCAACTTCTGACATATGATTTGGCTATGTCCAATGGTCGCGGTATTCTGGAAGGGGGTTATACAAGCTGTGGTTAGGACAGGTATTCCCTCTCATGTTTTCACGCCCATGGTGTGTGTACTGTCAGCTATAGAAGAGGAAGCTTTGGATACACCCAACAGACGCTATGTTATAAAGTGGTGTGGCTAGCCAAGGTGTGCATAGCCAGACTTTGGCTGGCTAGTGAATCCCCGGTTTTAAAGTCTTGGATAGCTCTAGTTAAAGAAACAGCTGCGCATGAGAAATTTATATATCTGGCCAGGAATGCGGAGAAAAAGTATGTTAATATCTGGGGGAAATGATTGAACTCTCCCTATTCAACGAACCGTCAGTGTTAAGCGCTTGTGTTGATTTGAAGCATATTGTTTGAGGTGAATGTGTAATTTATGTGATGAGTAGCCCATGGCCAGCTTGTCAAATCGTATTATATGTTATATCTTATCATGTCTTGTTATGTGCTAAAATGCATGGTGCATTATATTCTTCTCATAGGACATGCATTATTGATGTATGTATACTATAGATGAACGCATGTTTACGTCACTGTTCCAGTGCCCCTGTAATATGTTAACACTTCTTTTGTTGCTCACAAGTTCTTTTAAAGATGTGTTACAGTGATATGTTGATCATGTGCTATTATTATTCAAATAGCACTGTGAGGATTCTGGATTCAAGAATGAGTCTACACACACATGACTAGATACATATTTATTTGTATCTGTGGAAGGTTGTTTTGGTTTTTTTTAAATTGTTAATTTTTTGTAAAATGTTATAGAACTCAATAAAAAATTACTGAATTTAAAGGCACATTTAAATTGTGCATCCACTTTTACCAAACATGTTATGGGCTTTTTTTATTGTTGTTAATCATCAAATCTGACTTAACTCTGACCACTAGATGGCAGCAAACATCTTAGTACAAGGAAGCATGGGCCCATTTGTCTATTTGCAAAGTTTAGTTACAGTAAACTGGCATTTAAAATACAAATTACATGAAAAGCTTATAACCAAATTTACAAATACGTATGAGAATTTCAGGGGTATTATTTGCAGAATACCTTCCAAATTTTTAAAGATTTAGAGTTGGGTGGGCTGTGTTCAAACTGAAATTTAAATTGCAGTGTAAAAATAAAGCAGCCAGTATTTACCCAGCACAGAAACAAAATAACCCACACAAATCTAACACTCTCTGCACATGTTATATCTGCCCTACCTGCAGTGCACATGGTTGGTCATTAGAGAACAATTTTGCTGCTGCGATCAGGCCTGAATTAGGCCCAATATTAGGCAGAATGTATAGCATGATGGTTCTTATTTAATGCAAACCTTGGAACCTTCATATTTGTAATTGGAACACTGATTCAGAGGTGGATATAGCAGCGCCTACATCTGCGTCTATTGAAGGTTGCCAGTCCGTGACTTTATGCAAATGCTGCTTCCTTCTCTTGTGTATCTCTGTGTGCCCAAATGTGCAAGGACTGAGATGCCCACTTTCATTGTCTGTACAAGCAGTAATAGCAATTACTGCATCCTTTGGCGCCACAATCGGTTGTACTATGGAAACTTGCACCAACTCTATGGCAGGTGTAGTTTCTCCATCCATGTTTCACCGCCTGTCTAACATTTGTGTATGCAACCACTTTCACAGACATGCCCTCAACACTCTCATAACAAGTCTATGGGGGTATTCAATTGAAGTCGGAAACTGCTGTCTTGTCAGAAACGGTAGTTTCCAATTGTTTTAGGTCGGAAGGGGTTCCGACCTATTCAATGGTGTCCCCTTTTTCCCGACAAGTCGGAAACCTGTTAGAAAGCACGCGGATCGGCGGCTTAAGCGCCGTTCCATGTGTATTGTCGAAAGCATGGCCAAACCCGACAGGTTTTAGCCCCGTTTCCGACACTGTCAATCTGACTTTAAAAAAGTCGGATTGCCATTGTCGGGAACAGGCCAAACCTGTCGGGATTGAATACTCACATTTCGGATCCTTTCTGTCGGAAAGGATCCGACATGAATTGAATATACCTGTATATGACGGAACACCTCTGTGTGAGTGCTAAAACACCTCCCTGTCACCACCCAAAAACGCAGACAAAATAGGGATGCATGTGCAGTCAATACCCCCCCCCCCCCTCCCCCCCCAAGTTGTGCAGCATTGGGGAATGTCAAGCCCTTATTTCTTCCCTAAAACACTACTTCAATGCTGTGTGTGCCTGCTGCTAGCATGCAGCCCATTGAAGGGGCACCAGCCAGTTAGCCGGACACATATAACAGATGTCTTTAATCAAAGGAAGGAGGTCCAGCCTCGCTTATTCAGAGCAATTGGGCAATTGGGATAAATGCCTAATGCAGGTGTACGCAATCCTTGGCACCATGGGTTTTGAGTGGCTCATGTGGGGTCAGTCCCTCTACCACTATGCACACTGCAATGCTCCTCTGCTCAATATCCATCAGACCTTTTTGTTGCGCTAAAACCTTTCCACTCTGCCCGGGATTCGCTGGTCATAGGACATCCTGATGTCCTGGGAACTTTGCATATGGGCCGATGGCCTGATGGGGCTGCCTGTCAGTGGCATGTGCCTTTTTCCATCACTTTTTTTTAAGCTGCACAGGGGTATGAAGTGGGGAGTTGGTGACAGGGGGTGTGGTATAGAAGATCTACAGTAATAAGATAGACAGTCATTTGGTCAACCCCATATGGTCGACATGCATTAGGTCAACAGAGTCAAAAAGTTGACAGGTACAAAAGGTATAAACAAAATAATTGACTAGGTGCAATGTTACTGTATTTAAACTCAATCTTGGCATACAGTATGTTCATAATTAGTTGAGCCTCCAAAAGTTATTACTGACTTATCAACAATGTAACTAACTACAAAGGAGAGGTATACAGTATAATAATTCACCAATAGGAGCACAAATTCATTCTAAAAACAAATATCAGCCATCATATGTATAAAAGGTCATAATTCAAATTTATTCACAAATACTGTTTATTAAAATCAGAAATATGCACCGAACCCTGTGTTTTGGTTTTGGATCTGTATTAAGTTTGTGCTTTGGTTTTGGCAAAACTGCCCTCACGTGTTTTAGTTTTGGAAATGTATGTATATATATATATATATATATATACACACATACAGTAAGGAAATGGTTTCTTTTGGGGCGCCTAATTGTATAGGTCTCTGCAGGTTATTACCTTTCAAATTTGTCAAACATATAGAAAAATAAAAAATTGGTTCAGAATACTGCGACAGATTAATCGTTGAGTATAACCAATTGTCATTTTTACAAGATGTGAGTATATTTATTAAAATAATTCCTTAAACGTTCATATAAAATATTGTAAATGGCAAAACAATAATTATATATATAAGTACAGTCGAATTCTTAGCATGTATTTGAAAGACAGTTCTTTTCTTTCATTTTAGATCTGAATAATAAACCAATAGATCACCCAATGCGTTTTGAATCAAACAACAGCTGTCTCTGCCGCCATGTTGCTGATGCGACGGACCTCCATGGTTGGCGGTTCGCGTGACTTCCGGTAAACGAGTGACATGGCCGAAACCAGAAACGTGGCGGCAGAGACAGCTGTTGTTTGATTCAACTAACAGGTATACTGCAGGATAAGTTGTAATTTCTGGGATGGCCGTTATTGGTGGATCTCATTTGGGATAAGTATTTAGTTTTTGAATTATGAGAGAATGATCCAGGCCATTTTCTTATACAGCCAGTGGGAACTCCATTTATGGCATTTCTGTTTTTGCATTACCTAATGGTTAACAGTTGTTATGTGTTTTTTCTATGTATTGGTATGGTATATATATGTCCTATATTGGCAATATGCACTAAGCAGTCCTGGATGAAGGTGTTCATTGCACCGAAACGGTTCCGTCGACTGACTACAAGGCGATGATGATTTGAAAAACATTTTGAATATGGATTGGTGACTATAATATACCCCGATTACTGACTGCAGTTTGTTAAAAACATTTTTTTAAATATGTAAAATTGTTTGATTATACCAAAGTTTTTTAATACTTTTGGTTGAATTAAAGTGGTATTCTTTGCTACAAATGGTGTGCTGTCCCGTATACTTTAACCATGTGGTTGAGTTGTTGTGATTATATATATATATATATATATATATATATTGTGCCTTGACAAAGAGTCTGTAACGGCCTCGAAACGTTGGAGTATTTCTATATGTGTTAATACACTTGTTTCTTTATAAAAACACCACCAGCGGGCTGCTGTTTTTTTGCATATCAGTTTTTCCCGTGGCTGCGGCATTTATCTGCTGGTGTGCCAGACTATTTATTTATATATATATATATATATCTCCATACATACTGTATATATATATATATATATATATATATATATATGTATATAGATATGTGTGTGTGTGTATATATATATATATATATATATACATATATATATATTTATATATCCTAGGACTGCCCCGGCACTCCTCCAAATAAACTGGCTGTGGTGCCCTTCCTTGTGGACATGCCAGTCCACCAACATGCACCAAACGAAATCAGGTGGCACTCACAGACTTGTAGCTGGATGGAAACAAACTTCACCCCGTGAAGATTTTTAATGAAAAACAGGTAACGTTTCGGGGACGTGTCCCCTTCCTCAGACAATTCAATAGTGCAAAAAAAGTGTATAAATAACATACATTGACCCCACTTACCCCCGCAATCACGACTCCCAGCTGCGCGGACCACGGCGTGTCTCGGCGTCCCCCGTCCCGCACTTCCGGTCTCGACGTCACAGCCCGACCGGAAGTGACACGTTCAGGCTTCACCGGTCACCATGGCAACGCGCTGGGAGCACTGTGCATGTAAACAAAGACAAAACAGCACTTATCAAACATCAAAAGTAGCAATGTGTCATAAAAACGACACACATCTCAAAAGCGCTCACACAGAGCTAGAGTGTGTCAATAAAAACAAGCAAATATGTGATAATACAAGCCTGATAAAAATATAAGACATCAACATACATTTACATAAAACTTACAACACACTATATCTGACGCAAATGGAGATTTTCAGTTTCCAACTCTCTAGTGCAGCTAAATCTAGAGCTCAATCAACATTAGCTAGAGGTGGAAAGGCAAGGATGGCTCTACTCATAGGAAAACAATCTCACTTTTGTCAAAGCTGTCCCTGGTGAAAACCAACAGCACTAATGCTCACTGCACTACTCATTGTAGTGTAGCTATTTTGTGTGTGATTTAACTACGCTAATTGCCAAGAATCTAAGAGCTGTGCCTTTAGCAAGGGCATAGATGACAGGGTTCTAATATAAGTTTAAAGAAAGTTAATTAATCCCAAGGACTCGTTTAACCCTCTAGGGGCCAAGCTGTCCAGGCGGAAAATCCATCTGGATTCAAGCTGTAATAGTTTTTTCCCCCTGTCGCCCCCTCGTATGGACGCTGGTACATGGTCAATGGCCCTGTACCTCAGGCTTGCCAACGTGTGATGCTGTGTGGCAAAATGCCTGGCCACTGGTTGATCGCTGGTCCCGGCCTGCAGGGCTGCCCGAATGGCAGACCTGTGCTGGGTTAATCGAACCTTCAATTGGCATTCAGTTTTGCCCACGTAATAGAGCCCACAGGGGCACACTATTACGTAGACAACGAATCGGGACGTGCAGGTGAGTGGCCACCTAATTTTCAAGCGTTGGCCCGTATGTGGGTGTGGAAAGGTCTCACCGACTAGCAAAAAGGAACAGGTCGTGCACCCTAGGCATTTGAAGCAACCATTTTTCTTGCTTAAAAAATGCCTGGGAGTACTCTTGGCATCAAAACCCGTAATGTCGGTCTTGACCACCAAATCTTTCAAATTCCTGCCCCTGGCGTAACTCGCCATGAGTTTGCTGTTATGAAAGCATTTTAGGTCAGGGTCCGAAGTGACCATTTGCCACATGCCCTTGACTTGCTTTACCAGAGCAGGACTATTGGAGTTGTATTCTGTTACCCATGGAATAATATCCCTGGTCAGTGTTTTGTGACGCTGCCTAGTTTGTTTCTGAAAATTGCACAAAGCTCTTTCTCGTGCTTTTTTCAGTTCTGGTAGTGCATAGTACCCTCTCTCACTAAATTTCCGTATCATCTCATCAAGTTGCACCTCCCGTGTGTTTGACTCAGTATTGTTCCTGCAAACCCTAAGAAGCTGGGAGTAGGGCAAACTGCGAATCATCGCTTTAGGGTGGGAGCTCTCTGCCCGGAGCAGGGTGTTCCTGTCCGTGGGCTTTTTATACAGAGCTGTCACAACCTGCCCCTCTCTTAGCTGAATACATACATCTAGGTAACAGATATCTGATTTACTATAGTCCCAGGTCAATTTTATGGGACTGTTGGAATTATTTTGTTTCATGATGATCCCAATCAATTTCTGTATAACATCATTCCACAAAATCAGGAGGTCGTCGATGTAACGGAAATACAATAAAATTGTGCTGGAGATGCTTGCATCTACAAAAAACAGATCCCTCTCCACCTCCCACATGTAACAGTTGGCAAATGACGGGGCCACCGGGGATTCCATAGAACAACCCGTGAGTTGTTTATAAAACTTCCCGTTGAACAAAAAGAAATTATGTGTTAATGTGAAGTATAGTAACTCAATAAACAAATCAACATCTGGACCTGTGTATAGACTATTGCCCGTGATGAGCCGTCTGACCGCCTCCAACCCCACCTCATGGGGAATACATGTATAGAGGCTGGTCACGTCCAACGTAACCATGATTGTTTCACTAGGTACTGGACCCAACCCAGATAATCTCTCCAACAACATGTTGGTATCCTTTAGATAAGAAAAGGTGGCTTGGATACATGGCTGCAAAAACGTGTCAAGAAACACAGCCACTGGCTCGCACAGAGACCCCCGGGCAGAGATAATAGGTCTCCCCGGTGGTCTCTGTGCGTCCTTGTGGATCTTTGGAAGAGTGTAAAATAATGGGACCACAGGCCATTTTGTGGACAATTTATCACTAATTACCTGTGATATCAACCCCTCACCTACTGCTCGTTTCAATAGCGCATCAAGCTCCTGCTTGAAGACAGGGGTGGGATCATGGTCGAGCCGGCAATATGTCTTACTGTCACTAAGTAACCTGTCACACTCTGCAACATATGAGGACGTGTCCTGAATAACAACAGAGCCGCCTTTATCAGCGGCTCTAATGATGATATCAGTCCTTTGTTGTAAGTTCCTTAGTGCTTGCCGTTCATCACTGGACAAGTTATGCTTCACCGCTGGAGCTCTGACTCCGGTGGCGCTGTCCATTAATCTATGAAAGGTTTTGAGAGTAGCGTTGTTTGACTGTGGGTCAAATCTGGAACGATTTCCCAGTTTGGAAATACGGCTGGGTAGTGATGGTTCAGTGTTCACCATAGGATGCTTGGAGAAATGTTCTTTAATCTTTAGTGAACGTGCCAATTTAAACAACTCCACCTTCCATTTAAATGGATCCACAAAATTAGTGGGGATGAAAGTTAATCCCTTACTCAGCAATCGTTGTTCAGGGTCTTGAAGCGTATATGAAGACAGATTGAAAATTAGGTGGCTCTGTGCTTGGGTGGCCTTCCCAATGTTCTGCCTCCTCGTTTGGCCTCCCCGTCTCGTTTTGGTCTTCCCCGGGTGGAGGCCACCGTCCGGGTATTTGCCACTAAAGGGGTCACGGTATGTCTAGCTTCTACCTTGACCCCTTTAGTGGCAAATACCCGGGCGGTGGCCTCCACCCGGGGAAGACCAAAACGAGACGGGGAGGCCAAACGAGGAGGCAGAACAGTGGGAAGGCCACCCAAGCACAGAGCCACCTAATTTTCAATCTGTCTTCATATACGCTTCAAGACCCTGAACAACGATTGCTGAGTAAGGGATTAACTTTCATCCCCGCTAATTTTGTGGATCCATTTAAATGGAAGGTGGAGTCGTTTAAATTGGCACGTTCACTAAAGAGTAAAGAACATTTCTCCAAGCATCCTATGGTGAACACTGAACCATCACTACCCAGCCGTATTTCCAAACTGGGAAATCGTTCCAGATTTGACCCACAGTCAAACAACGCTACTCTCAAAACCTTTCATAGATTAATGGACAGCGCTACCGGAGTCAGAGCTCCAGCGGTGAAGCATAACTTGTCCAGTGATGAACGGCACGCACTAAGGAACTTACAACAAAGGACTGATATCATCATTAGAGCCGCTGATAAAGGCGGCTCTGTTGTTATTCAGGACACGTCCTCATATGTTGCAGAGTGTGACAGGTTACTTAGTGACAGTAAGACATATTGCCGGCTCGACCATGATCCCACCCCTGTCTTCAAGCAGGAGCTTGATGCGCTATTAAAACGAGCAGTAGGTGAGGGGTTGATATCACAGGTAATTAGTGATAAATTGTCCACAAAATGGCCTGTGGTCCCATTATTTTACACTCTTCCAAAGATCCACAAGGACGCACAGAGACCACCGGGGAGACCTATTATCTCTGCCCGGGGGTCTCTGTGCGAGCCAGTGGCTGTGTTTCTTGACACGTTTTTGCAGCCATGTATCCAAGCCACCTTTTCTTATCTAAAGGATACCAACATGTTGTTGGAGAGATTATCTGGGTTGGGTCCAGTACCTAGTGAAACAATCATGGTTACGTTGGACGTGACCAGCCTCTATACATGTATTCCCCATGAGGTGGGGTTGGAGGCGGTCAGACGGCTCATCTCGGGCAATAGTCTATACAAAGGTCCAGATGTTGATTTGTTTATTGAGTTACTATCCTTCACATTAACACATAATTTCTTTTTGTTCAATGGGAAGTTTTATAAACAACTCACGGGTTGTTCTATGGAATCCCCGGTGGCCCCGTCATTTGCCAACTGTTACATGTGGGAGGTGGAGAGGGATCTGTTTTTTGTAGATGCAAGCATCTCCAGCACAATTTTATTGTATTTCCGTTACATCGACGACCTCCTGATTTTGTGGAATGATGTTATACAGAAATTGATTGGGATCATCATGAAACAAAATAATTCCAACAGTCCCATAAAATTGACCTGGGACTATAGTAAATCAGATATCTGTTACCTAGATGTATGTATTCAGCTAAGAGAGGGGCAGGTTGTGACAGCTCTGTATAAAAAGCCCACGGACAGGTACACCCTGCTCCGGGCAGAGAGCTCCCACCCTAAAGCGATGATTCGCAGTTTGCCCTACTCCCAGCTTCTTAGGGTTTGCAGGAACAATACTGAGTCAAACACACGGGAGCTGCAACTTGATGAGATGATACGGAAATTTAGTGAGAGAGGGTATGCACTACCAGAACTGAAAAAAGCACGAGAAAGAGCTTTGTGCAATTTTCAGAAACAAACTAGGCAGCGTCACAAAACACTGCCCAGGGATATTATTCCATGGGTAACAGAATACAACTCCAATAGTCCTGCTCTGGTAAAGCAAGTCAAGGGCATGTGGCAAATGGTCACTTCGGACCCTGACCTAAAATGCTTTCATAACAGCAAACTCATGGCGAGTTACGCCAGGGGCAGGAATTTGAAAGATTTGGTGGTCAAGACCGACATTACGGGTTTTGATGCCAAGAGTACTCCCAGGCATTTTTTAAGCAAGAAAAATGGTTGCTTCAAATGCCTAGGGTGCACGACCTGTTCCTTTTTGCTAGTCGGTGAGACCTTTCCACACCCACATACGGGCCAACGCTTGAAAATTAGGTGGCCACTCACCTGCACGTCCCGATTCGTTGTCTACGTAATAGTGTGCCCCTGTGGGCTCTATTACGTGGGCAAAACTGAATGCCAATTGAAGGTTCGATTAACCCAGCACAGGTCTGCCTTTTGGGCAGCCCTGCAGGCCGGGACCAGCGATCAACCAGTGGCCAGGCATTTTGCCACACAGCATCACACGTTGGCAAGCCTGAGGTACAGGGCCATTGACCATGTACCAGCGTCCATACGAGGGGGCGACAGGGGGAAAAAACTATTACAGCTTGAATCCAGGTGGATTTTCCGCCTGGACAGCTTGGCCCCTAGAGGGTTAAACGAGTCCTTGGGATTAATTAACTTTCTTTAAACTTATATTAGAACCCTGTCATCTATGCCCTTGCTAAAGGCACAGCTCTTAGATTCTTGGCAATTAGCGTAGTTAAATCACACACAAAATAGCTACACTACAATGAGTAGTGCAGTGAGCATTAGTGCTGTTGGTTTTCACCAGGGACAGCTTTGACAAAAGTGAGATTGTTTTCCTATGAGTAGAGCCATCCTTGCCTTTCCACCTCTAGCTAATGTTGATTGAGCTCTAGATTTAGCTGCACTAGAGAGTTGGAAACTGAAAATCTCCATTTGCGTCAGATATAGTGTGTTGTAAGTTTTATGTAAATGTATGTTGATGTCTTATATTTTTATCAGGCTTGTATTATCACATATTTGCTTGTTTTTATTGACACACTCTAGCTCTGTGTGAGCGCTTTTGAGATGTGTGTCATTTTTATGACACATTGCTACTTTTGATGTTTGATAAGTGCTGTTTTGTCTTTGTTTACATGCACAGTGCTCCCAGCGCGTTGCCATGGTGACCGGTGAAGCCTGAACGTGTCACTTCCGGTCGGGCTGTGACGTCGAGACCGGAAGTGGGGGACGCCAAGACACGCCGTGGTCCGCGCAGCTGGGAGTCGTGATTGCGGGGGTAAGTGGGGTCAATGTATGTTATTTATACACTTTTTTTGCACTATTGAATTGTCTGAGGAAGGGGACACGTCCCCGAAACGTTACCTGTTTTTCATTAGAAATCTTCACGGGGTGAAGTTTGTTTCCATCCAGCTACAAGTCTGTGAGTGCCACCTGATTTCGTTTGGTGTATATATATTTTTATATATATATATATATATATATATATAAAATTTTAAATTGATTAAAACAGCTAATATCACCTAATTTAGGCCTTGTTTTGTTTTGTTTGTTCCTACAGTATTATTAACCTCAGTAACATTAATTGTCAGTCATTCCCAGTCAATTTTGGCCACCTCACAGCTCACAGTATTGTTCACCAACAAGCTAAACTAAGCAGCACAGCAGTTATTTGTTTAAAAATATTTAGCAAATTAAATTATTTAGCAATAAACAACTCGCAAGTACTTTCAATAGAAAACAATACAACACAGAAATTTATTAAGAATTGTGTGTGGAATATCATTGCTCAAAAGTAGTAGTAGTTAACAATCAGCAAAGAAAAAAAATAGGATTTTAATTACCTACCTAAATCGTTTTCTCGTAGTCCATAGAGGATACTTGGGTCCATTTAGTACCATGGGGTATTGACGAGTCCACTAGGAGCCATGGGCACTTTAAGAATTTCATAGTGTGGGCTGGCTCCTCCCTCTATGCCCCTCCTACCAGACTCAGTCTAGGAAACTGTGCCCGAGGAGATGGACATACTTCGAGAGAAGGATATATAAGGAGAGTGGTGAGATTCTGAACCAGCACACACAACAAGGGGAAAGCCAAGCTAACCAAACTTGAAACTGGAACAGCAACGGCTGAACTAACATTACTTAACCAAGTAACAGTGCAGGAAGAATGAAGCACTGGGCGGGCTCCCAGTATCCTCTACGAACTATGAGAAAAGGATTTACCGGTAGGTAATTAAAATCCTATTTTCTCTTATGTCCTAGAGGATACTGGGGTCCATTTAGTACCATGGGGATGTACCAAAGCTCCCAAACCAGGTGGAAGAGTGCTAAGGGTCCTGCAGAACTGATTGACCAAACTGAAGGTCCTCAGAGGCCAAAGTATCGAACTTGTAGAACTTAGCAAACATGTTCGAACCTGACCAAGTAGCTGCTCGGCAGAGCTGTAAAGCCGAGACACCCCGGGCAGCCGCCCAGGAAGAACCCACCGACCTAGTAGAGTAGGGATCTACAGATTTTGGACACAGCAAACTTGCTGTGGAATAAGCATGCTGGATAGTAAGTCTGATCCAGGCTGGAGCAGTTCTTGATGCGGGCAAGCAGTGCCTGCGGCCTGGGGCGCTGCGGCCTGGGGGCGCGGCCGCAGTCACCCCGCAGGCACCGGCGCCTACCCACACCCCGCTCCCCAGCTGTAGCGGACGCCGTGGGCTGTGTGGGCATCCGCTGCAGCTGGCTCCAGTGACAGACACTAGAGGTCAGTATTGACCTCTTGTGATTGTGCGGCGCTGCTATGGGAAAGACGTCATGAAGTCTCTCCCATAGAGAGGAGCCGCGGGTGGCCAGAGACAGAGCATCAGCATCATCATCAGCAGCAGCAGTGATCGCGAACCAGGAGCGGGGCAGTAGTAAGTATTGTTTTTTTGTGTGTGTGTGACAGCGACAGGGGGCACAACAGCAGAGGGCACAACTACAGGGGACACAACTACTGGGGGCAAAGCAACAGGGGGCACAACTAATGGGGCAAATCTACTGGGGGCATAGCAACAGGGGTTACAGCAACAGAGGGCACAATTACTGGGGGCAAAGCAACAGGGGGCACAAATACTGGGGCAAATCTACTGGGGACAAAGCAACAGGTGGCACAGCAACAGAGGGCACAACTACTGGGGGCAAAGCAACAAGCGACGGGGCACAACTAATGGGGGCATAGCTACAGGGGGCACAGCAACTGGGGGCACAGCTACAGGGGGAAAATCCACTGGGGGCAAATCAAGTGGGGGGCACAACTACTTGGGGCAAATCTGGGGGCATAACTGTGGCCACGCCCCTATTTTTCGGCGCACTAACTGTTTTGCCGCGGGGGGGGGGGCGCGCCAGTGTAAAGTTTCGCACTGGGCGCCACAAGGTGTACAACCGGCCCCGATCAAGCATGCAATTGTCTGCTTTGAAGCAGGACACCCAATCTTATTGGGATCATAAAAAACAAACAGCGAGTCAGTCTTTCTGTGACGAACTGTTCTGTTCACATACCCCTTTAAAGCCCTCACAAAATCCAAAGACTTTGAAGTCGTAGAGGTGTTGGTGACAACCGGAACCACAATAGGTTGGTTGATGTGAAATGCGGACACCACTTTAGGAAGAAATTGCTGACAAGTTCAGCTTTGTCCTCATGGAAAATTAAATAGGGACTTTTGTGAGACAACGCCCCCAGCTCCGACACACATCTTGCTGAAGCCAAGGCCAACAGTGTGAAGGTCTTCCACTTAAGATATTTTACGTCCACCTCCTGTAAAGGCTCAAACCAGTCTGATTGGAGGAACTGCAGCACCACATTGAGATACCAAGGTGCCGAAGGAGGCACAAAGGGAGGTTGGTTTTGCAGAACACCTTTCAAGAATGTCTGGACCTCGGGGAGAGAAGCCAATTGTTTCTGAAAGAAAATGGACAAGGCCGAAATCTGGACTTTTACGGAGACCAGACGCAGGCCCACATCCATACCTGCCTGCAGAAAAAGCAGGAAACGTCCCAGATGAAATTCCACCGCAGAATAATTTCTGCTCTCACACCAAGAGACGTATTTCTTCCAAATACGATGGTATTGCTTAGACGTTACCCCCTTCCTGGCTTGGATCATAGTCGGGATAACCTTGTTAGGGATCCCTCTCCTGGCTAGAATCAGCCGTTCAACTTCCATGCCGTCCAACATAGCCGCGGTAAGTCCTGATAGACGAACGGTCCCTGTTGCAGAAGATCCTCGCAAAGAGGTAGAGGCCACGGATCTTCGAGGAGCATCTCCAGAAAGTACGCGTACAAGACCCTTCTTAGCTAGTCCGGAGCAATGAGTATTGCTTGAACCTTTTCCCTTTTTATTAGTTTTACAATTCTTGGGATCAGAGGAAGTGGAGGAAACACGTACACCATTCGATAGACCCATGGAGTTGTCAGGGCGTCTATCGCCACCGCCTGTGGGTCTCTCGACCTGGAACAATACCGCCTGAGCTTCTTGTTGAGACAAGAGGCCATCATGTCGATCTGTAGGTATCCCCATCGTATCCCCCGGGTGCAGGTTGTGTCTGCTGAGGAAGTCTACTTCCCAGTTGTCTACTCCCAGAATGAAGACCGCTGACAACGCCACAGCGTTTCTTTCTGCCCAGAGGTGCAGCTGTGTACAATGATTTGTGTACAAATCATTTGTGTACAATGCAGCTGTGTACAATGATTTGAGTGTAGTCTCAATTTTATGATCAGCCATGTCTTTTAGGGGGGCTGCACCAGGAACAGGCAATACAATTTTATGTGACAGCCTACAGACTGATGCGTCCACTATCGGTGGAGTTTCCCATTTTTTCCTATCCTCCAGAGGAAAAGGAAAAGATGAGAGTAACCTTTTAGGGATCTGAAACTTCTTATCAGGATTAACCCATGGTCCTTCAAACAGGGTATTCAATTCCTTTGACACAGGAAAAGTAACTGAGGACTTCTTTTTTACATTAAAATAAGATTCCTCACACTCCTCTGACACCTTATCAGGAATATGCAGAACATCTCTGATAGCCTCTATTCCCTGTGACAGAGTTGTATCCCCCCCCCCCCCCCACTGAGTCCACCTCCCTCTCCTCCATGTCTGACCTGTCAGCGTCAGAGTCAGACTGCAGGATATAGGACAGAGATCGCTTTTGCGGACAAATGGGAGGGGATTGATACGCTGTTTTGGGGATTGAGTTTCTGTTCATAAACTCATCCACAGTCTGTTTTAAGTATTGTGTCTCTTTCTCATTGCAATTTTGTAGAAAGAGTTGAGCTCATTCCCTTAAGAGAATTAACCCATTCCGGTTCAGCCCGCTAGTCTGTGAACCCTGAGTACCCAGTAGTAAGCCCCCAGGTGAAGAGGAACACTCTGCGGTATAAGAGACACTCTTTGCCTGACATAATGTAAATGTGACAGCACACACACACACACACACACACACACACACACACACACACACACACACACACACACACACGGTTAAGCACAAATAACCCACAAAGAGCCCTTCAGGGAGACACAGAGATGTTTGGAGCTAGGCCCCACCGCACCCATATTGCTAATGCCAAGCTTAGCTGGGTTGCAGACTAAGGTGTTCATTCCGAGTTGTTCACTCGCTAGCAGTTTTTTGCAGCCGTGCTAACGCTATGCCGCCTCCCACTGGGAGTGTATTTTAGCTTAACAGAAGTGCGAACGAAAGGATCGCAGAGCGGCGGAATTTTTTTGTGTGCAGTTTCAGAGTAGCTCAATACCTACTCAGCGCTTGCGATCACTTCAGACTATTCAGTTCCTGTTTTGACGAACACGCCCTGCGTTCACCCAGCCACGCCTGCATTTTTCCTGGCACGCCTGCGTTTTTTCGAACACTCCCTGAAAACGGTCAGTTGACACCCAGAAACGCCCTCTTCCTGATAATCACTCTGCTGCCAGCAGTGCGACTGAAAAGCTTCGCTAGACCTTGTGTGAAACTACATAGTTCGTTGCAATAGTACGAAGTTCGTGCGCATTGAGCCGCATACGCATGCCCAGAAGTGCCTTTTTTTTGCCTGATCATTGCGCAGCGAACGAATGCAGCTAGCGATCAACTCGGAATGACCCCGTAAGTACCCTGATAGGGGACTTAGTACACTAATAGTCGTTTTACCCCTGCTATGACCCCCTGGTACCGCTGAGGTAATCTGGAGTCACACTGGAGGAGCTGTGCATCCCTGTCCTGTCAGCGTCTGTGTCCACTGTAGAGGGAAAATGGCGCTGGTGAGCTGCTGGACCCTCTCATAGTGAAGCCCCGTTCCTTCAATGGCGCGTGGTCTTCACTCTTTTTTTATACTGGTGCTTAAAATGGAGAAAACCGTTTTAAGGCTGTTGTGCCAGTATGGGTACTGTGTACAGTGTACGGGGACGCAGTTGTGTACTGTGTCCGGAGACGCATTCCGCCCCATGTAGAAGCCGTGCGTCTCCATACCCTCATGCTGCCATAATGGCTGGCGCCCTGCTAGCTGGGATGCCGGCTCAGTACTCACCACTCTTCATTCTTCTGGCTCTGTTAGGGGTGGCGGCGTGCTGTGGGAATGTATGTTCGCTGTGGTGGGGCTTGCGAATAGTACCCTCAGGAGCTCAGTGTCCTGTCAGTGGGGAACGGGACCATTAACCCTTCAAGTGGTTGGGCCAACCCCCCCCCCCACCCCCCCCCCCCCCCACCGTCCCCCCCAAGTCCCTCAAAGCAGGCAGGCTGGGGCCAACCAGCCCTGCCTGAAAATAACAAACATAGAAAGTAAATGCAGAAAACTCTTCAGGAGCTTCCTTCAGCGTGACCGGCTACTCTCCCATCCAGTTTGGGAGCTTTGGTACATCCCCATGGTACTAAATGGACCCCAGTATCCTCTAGGACGTAAGAAAAAATAGGGTTTTAATTACCTACCGGTAACTCCATTTCTCGTAGTCCGTAGAGGATACTGGGAGCCCACCCAGTGCTTTGTTCTTCCTGCACTGTTACTTGGATAAGTAATGTTGGTTCAGCTGTTGCTGTTCCTGTTTCAAGTTTGGTTAGCTTGGCTTTCCTCTTGTTGTGTGTGCTGGTTCAGAATCTCACCACTATCCTTATATATCCTTCTCTCGAAGTATGTCCATCTCCTCGGGCACAGTTTCCTAGACTGAGTCTGGTAGGAGGGGCATAGAGGGAGGAGCCAGCCCACACTATCAAATTCTTAAAGTGCCCATGGCTCCTAGGGGACCCATCTATACCCCATGATACTAAATGGACCCCAGTATCCTCTAGGACGTAAGAGAAAACAAACCATGTGTAAAATTTAACGACAGACATGGATGCCCCCTACGCAAGTACACATGCCTATTCTCAGTGCCAAATCTGTACCTCCCTCCTGTGGTCCTGGGCCACTGATATTTGGCAATCTGTAATGTAAAGAATCGATCAATCAATCAGCCTTTTTCCTTAACCATAAAAACAGTGCTGGATACAGTGTGGAATACTTTGGGACACACAGTTAAATATTGAGTGGGTTACACAATATTGCTGGACAAAGTGCAATTTGGATACAGTGCAGGTTGGTTACAGTGAGGGTTACGGTGTGGGGGGGACACTGCGGGTTGGATACAGTGCAGGTCACAGTTGTAGGTTGGTTACAGTGCAGGTTGGCTACAGTGCAGGCTATACTGTAGAACACACACTACAGGTTGGATGCAGTGCTGGTTGGACAAAGTGCGGGACACACACTACGGGTTGGATACAGTGCAGGTCGAATACAGTACAGGTCATATACAATGTATCCGACCAGCAGTGTGTGTCCCGCCTAGAAGTAATGGTACACTTACTGTGACAGCAGGCAGGATGGTAAATGCCCTAGTGGCAGTGCCATATTAAGTTGCTCATGGGCCTGGAGCAGAAATTTATGATGGGCCTATTGTGTGCCGCCACAGGGGATGTGACCAGCATAGGGGGGGTGTGGTGTGTGCCTAGCACCATGAATTGCACAGCTACCCACCTACCTTCAACCACCTCAATATCCCTCCCCTCGGCACTACAGAGCTTTTATATATATATATATATATATATATATACACAGTGTTCGAAGTGTGAATTTAGAGGTGGGGGTATGGAAATTGGAATATAATGGTGGGGTGCTTAGGTATTGTAAAAATACAAGATTAATTGTAGATGTTTTTTAGCACTATGTAGTATAGATATAAAACATGTTATATGATGTAAGGCTACTCACTATGGGGGTAATTCCAAGTTGATCGCAGCAGGATTTTTTTTAGCAATTGGGCAAAACCATGTGCACTGCAGGGGAGGCAGATATAACATGTGCAGAGAGAGTTAGATTTGGGTGTGGTGTGTTCAATCTGCAATCTAATTTGCAGTGTAAAAATAAAGCAGCCAGTATTTACCCTTCACAGAAACAAAATAACTCACCCAAATCTAACTCTCTCTGCACATGTTATATCTGCCTCCCCTGCAGTGCACATGGTTTTGCCCAATTGCTAAAAAAAATCCTGCTGCGATCAACTTGGAATTACCCCCTATGTTTTCATCTTTCCTCAATATCTCAAATGCTCCTCAGTAAAACTCTAATATCTATGCTTTGTATGTTCACCTCTCTGTTTTCCATGTGTCTCTTCTTTCCCTTAACAATTTATTTTGTCTGTCACTCTCTTATGTGCCAATACCTTCATCCTAGGCAACTCTCTCTATCACTCCCCACATGCTCTCCTTTGTGTCAATGCACCTCTCACTTCTTCAATCCTTCACTCACCCCGTTTCCCTCACTCAGTCCCTGTACCTCTCGCGCTCTCCATCCCTTGCTCAACCCCTGGTCCTCTCACTCCCTGCTTCCCTCTCACCCCCTTCTTCCATCATACAGCCTCACCACCTCTCACTCTCTCTATCCCTTGCTCAACCCCATGTCCCTTATTTACCTGCATTGCTCTCATGGCCTGCTTACCTTCCACCCCCTGCATTTCTCATTCTCTGCTTCCATCACACACAACCTCTGCCCCTCTCACGCTCTACATTCCTTGTTCAATGTTCAACCCCTGATCCTCTCACTCCCTGCTACCCTTTCACCCCCTGAACATCTAATTCCATGGTACCCTCACTCAGCTTCTGCACCTCTCATGCTCACCATCCCTTGCTCAACCCCTTCTCCTCTCATGCTCTGCTACCCTCTCAGGGCCTGCTTACCTGTGATCCCCTGCATCACTACCTGCTACCCTTTCAGGGCCTCCATACCTCTCACCCCTGCATTTCTCACTCCTTGCTTCCATCACTCAGCCCCTGTACCTCTCTCTCATCCCTCTCATCCCCTGCTACCCTCTTAGGGCCTACCTCTCACCAACTGCATTTCTCACTCCCTGCTTCCATCACACAGCCCTTGTAACCAGCCCTTGCAACCATCTCTCTCTATCCCCTGCTCAACCCCTGATCCCCTCATTCCCTGCTACCCTCTCATGGTCTGCTCACCTCTCACCTCCCAAATTTTTAATTCTCTGCTTCCCTCACTCAGAATCTGTACCCCTCATGCTCTCCATCCAATCCTTAACCCCTGGTCCTCTCACTCCCTACTACCCTCTCAGGGCCTGCATCCCTCTCATCCCATGCATATCTAATGCCCTGAATCACTCACTGAGCGCCTGCACCTCTCACGCTCTCCCTCCCTTGCTCAAACCCCGGTTCTCTGAACCCATGCTACCCTCTCAACCCCAGCATTACTTACTCCCTGCTTCCCCCACTCAGTCCCTGTACCTCTCCCTCTTTCCATCCCTTGCTCAACCCAGTCCTCCCACTTCCTGCTACCCTCTCAGGGCCTACTTATCTCTCACCTCTTGCCTACTCACCCCATTCCCTTCACTCAGGATGGGATGTACTAAAGTAGAAATGCGTAAAAAACACAATTTTGTTTTGTTTTTTACTGCATTTCCAAATAAACTAAAGCCTCTGCACCTCTCTCCATCCCATGCATAACCATGGTCCTCTCACTCCCTGCTACCATCTCAGGGCCTGCTTACCAGTGTGCCTGTATTATTCACTCTGTTTCCCTCATTCAGCCCCTGCACCTCTCTCTCTCTCCATCCCTCTTTCACCTCCTGCATTACTCACTCCCTGATTCCTCTCTCAACCCCTGGTCTGGAGCCACACACTTTTCCCCCATCTGGTTGTTGTCCTTGGATGCAGCACTGCCTTTTTCCTTTCATTCCATATGCTGACCGTCCCCCCTGCAGGGCCCCGCATCCTGTCTGGCGCTGCATTTTACGGCTGGAAAGGTAGCGGCCATCAGTCCTCTGGTGCCCTGCTATGTATTCCTCTGCTCTCACAAACGGAGCACCACAGCTTTCCCACAGTATATCACCGGCCTCAGGACCCTGCCCAATTGTGATAGCCCCAAGCCGCACAGCAGGCTCCATAGAGTCAGATATCTTGTGCGGAGCAGTGGAGCAGATGATGAGGGAAGAGTGGGAGCCTGGGAAGCACACTCTTGTTGGTATCCTCCCCTTCCTCTGCATTGGTGCATGATTGATAGGAGAGCGCTGCTGATTGGTCAGAGTGCATCCAGAGAGCCACAATACATATTTTTTTTAATTCCCATATTAAAGTGGCGGTATGGCATACTGTCACAAACCACCCCACTTTGACACACACATATAGACACACCGCCCCACTTCGACAAACATATATACACATACACACACACACAGGTGTGTGTGTGTATATATATATATATATATATATATATATATATAGGGTATATATTAGGGCTGGGCAAGTTAACGCGTTAATATCGCGTTAACGCATTAACTAATTAACGCCGACAATTATTTTAACGCCGACAATCATCCTCTCACAGCACGTCCACCTGAGCCACTTGCCTTGGCTCTCCTGTATCACAGAGCCGCTTGCACCGGCTTCATAAGATGGTTTACGCAAATTAGGATCACTTACTCATCAGGAGGCTGTTACAGCACCTCCTTCTGAGCCGCCTGCACTGGTTCTCCTGCTACACGGAGACCGCGGCTACATTAACAACTACTAGTAATGATTTTGGATACAACTTTACTATTCCATTATGAGCCGCTTATCCTGATTTTCGTCTAATGGAGTTAGCAGTATAGGGGACGTTTGTGCTAATCCTTGTTCTACCACACGGAGGACAGACACAGCTGCACTATAGGTATCTATGCGGCACCATTTAAAGCACTGTGAGCCTATGTGTCATCTCCCCATTAAGGGAGTCTATATTGCTGGGCAGCATTTGTGAACATTATATTTATTTTTTACCAGGAACAGTATATATCAATTATATTTGTTTAGAGTATTTGCATCATTGGGCTTTTCAGGGCTGAGATACTATCTTACTTAAATGTTACAATACCATTCAAAGACACTGTAACAATTTTTTTGTAAAGCTACTTTGCTGATCCAGTTTTGCACATAACAATGCGAATAATCACGAGTAATCTGAGAAAATCATGCGATTAATCGCGATTAGAAATTTTAATCGTTGCCCACCACTAATATCTATCTATCTATCTATCTATCTATCTATCTATCTATCTATCTATCTATCTATCTATCTATCTATCCACACAGTATATATATGTATATAGAGGTTCTGTAGGTGTGGCACTCCTGGCGACTCGTAAAATAAACTTCAGAACAGCATAGTGAAGTACGATGTTTTAGTGCCTTTATTCTGGCATTTTCATTAGGTCAATACAAGCAATAACAGATTCTTACTTTAAATACCTCCATCACCATAGTGCTCACCAGCGTCTGGAAGACGGATCACCCGCCCACTTCTGGTAGCGTGTATCCATGATGTCACCGCTAGATTCAATAGTGTCCCCTCACCATAGCAAACTGATAACAATACACTAAGATCAAAACATCAGAACAGAACATTACAGGGTACACAATATACTGTATGGTCGGAATGGCTACTCCGCATCCCTCCACATAAAGTCAATACATAATATAGCCACATATAAAGGCAAAGCTATGTACCAATATTTTTTTTAAAGTTTCTTTATTGAGTCATCACGTATTAGGAGAACAGTAACATGTCATTAACAGCAGTCATTCATTGTAAACAATCTTGTTGTTACATTGTATAATATATGTTATCACAAATAAAATAAAAGCAATGTTTATACATTGTGCGATACCTGTGTTATTTTGTTTCGTCAATGGAATATCTAAACCGTAAAGTTAATATATTAGCCCTGAAGGGAGCCACCAACCAACCTCCGGCATCAATACAGGCAACAGGCGGATCCTGTGCTGCCAACCTTGTTAAATACCCTGTGTTGTTTTTTAGACTATGATCTATTTGTTGCCGCGTGATAAGAGGGAGAGTAGAAATATACGATTCCCATAGTGTAAAGAAACGATCCACCTGTTTGCCCTTGTCCACTATCGCTTCCACCCAATCCATCCGAAATAGATACATTTTAGTTAAAAATAAAGGTATCTGCGGAGGTGTAGTGTCTATCCACCCCTGAAGAATTGTCTTTTTCCCTGCTGCGCTAAGGGCTACAAGCAATTTTTTGCATTCTAGGGGCATTCTAAGATTCGGATCTATAATGCCCAGAATTGCCCATTCTGGTGTGAATGGTACGTAGGTTATTAATTTGGCTTCAGCATAGCGCCTAACGAGATGCCAAAAGTATTGGATAATTTGGCAAGCCCATAAACAATGATATGTGTCAGCTGCAGACTGATGGCATTTCGGGCAAGAATGGTTTTCAGAGGTTCCCATGTGGAAACGATGCAGAGGGGACAAATATGTATTGGGATACACATTCAAAAATAATTCTGTATACATGCTGGCTGGTAAAACTTTGCATGAGAACATTAAAGCTTTTTCCAGTATAGGCATTGTTAATCTAGGGAAGTGACTTAACCACTTAGACATGCCTCTCGTAATTTTGGCATGATCTAAGATTTTCCTTAAAGTGTAATGAGAAGAGATAGCTTTGTGTTATGGAACCAGGTATGCTAAAAGGCTAGAGAGTTATTCCAATCCGCTATTGTAAAGTGCTTAAGAACATGATTTATGTAAAATCGCACTTGTATAAATGCTAAGGGGAATGGGCTGACCATAGCAAATGTCGAGGATACCTCGGAAAAAGTCAACATTCTTTGATCCACCGCGGAAACCAAAGATCGAACAGTATGTATCCCAGCCAATCTCCACATGCTGAAGGGGTGAGCAGCCTTGCCGCCTAGAAATTCGGGGTTTTGGAGTAAGGGTAGATGTAAGGAATTATATTGATTCAGTTTAGCATTATGGCGCAGAATGTGCCACAATTTCCTGGTAGTCCACAGGAGTGGGTTGGATTTTATATAATCTGGAATTTCCTGGTCATCCTGGTGTAGGAAGCATGTCAGATCTATGCCTTGCAAGAAATTTTGTTCTAATAATGTGTTGGTATAAACCGAACTTTTGTGTATCCAGTGTTTCAGGTGTCTTAAGAGAGCAGCATGATTGTATATTTCAATGTCTGGGAAGTTAATTCATCCATTCAATTTAGGTTGAATCAACTTTTGCAATGCTATCCTGGCTCTGCCTCCCTTCCACATAAACTTCCTAATGAGTGTGTTAATGGATTGAGCAGAGCCGGCCCTAACCAATATGATGCCCTAGGCAAGATTTTGACTGGTGACCCTTAGCACCACCACTAGTCCCGCCTCTGACCCTGTACCCCTTTCCCAGCACCATTATTATTATTACATTTTATTTATAGGACGCCACAAGTGTTTTGCAGCGCCGTACAAAGGACAGTACAGGGAGACAAAACTTAACATTACAGTAAATAAATAAAATAAGAATTTACTTACCGATAATTCTATTTCTCGTAGTCCGTAGTGGATGCTGGGGACTCCGTAAGGACCATGGGGAATAGCGGCTCCGCAGGAGACTGGGCACAAAAGTAAAGCTTTAGAACCACCTGGTGTGCACTGGCTCCTCCCCCTATGACCCTCCTCCAAGCCTCAGTTAGGATACTGTGCCCGGACGAGCGTACACAATAAGGAAGGATTTTGAATCCCGGGTAAGACTCATACCAGCCACACCAATCACACCATATAACTTGTGATCTAAACCCAGTTAACAGCATGATAACAGAGGAGCCTCTAGAAAAGATGGCTCACTACAGCAATAACCCGATTTTTTGGTAACAATAACTATGTACCAGTATTTCAGATAATCCGCACTTGGGATGGGCGCCCAGCATCCACTACGGACTACGAGAAATAGAATTATCGGTAAGTAAATTCTTATTTTCTCTAACGTCCTAAGTGGATGCTGGGGACTCCGTAAGGACCATGGGGATTATACCAAAGCTCCCAAACGGGCGGGAGAGTGCGGATGACTCTGCAGCACCAAATGAGAGAACTCCAGGTCCTCCTCAGCCAGGGTATCAATTTTGTAGAATTTTACAAACGTATTTGCTCCTGACCAAGTAGCTGCTCGGCAAAGTTGTAAAGCCGAGACCCCTCGGGCAGCCGCCCAAGATGAGCCCATCTTCCTTGTGGAGTGGGCATTTACAGATTTTTGGCTGTGGCAGGCCTGCCACAGAATGTGCAAGCTGAATTGTACTACAAATCCAACGAGCAATAGTCTGCTTAGAAGCAGGAGCACCCAGCTTGTTGGGTGCATACAGGATAAACAGCGAGTCAGATTTTCTGACTCCAGCCGTCCTGGAAACATATATTTTCAGGGCCCTGATAACGTCTAGCAACTTGGAGTCCTCCAAGTCCCTAGTAGCCACAGGCACCACAATAGGTTGGTTCAGGTGAAACGCTGAAACCACCTTAGGGAGAAACTGAGGACAAGTCCTCAATTCCGCCCTGTCCGAATGGAAAATCAGATAAGGGCTTTTACAGGATAAAGCCGCCAATTCTGACACGCGCCTGGCCCAGGCCAGGGCCAACAGCATGACCACTTTCCATGTGAGATATTTTAACTCCACAGATTTAAGTGGTTCAAACCAATGTGACTTTTGGAACCCAAAAACTACATTGAGATCTCAAGGTGCCACTGGAGGCACAAAAGGAGGCTGTATATGCAGTACCCCTTTTACAACGTCTGAACTTCAGGGACTGAAGCTAGTTCTTTTTGGAAGAAAATTGACAGGGCCGAAATTTGAACCTTAATGGACCCCAATTTCAGGCCCATAGTCACTCCTGTTTGCAGGAAATGTAGGAATCGACCCAGTTGAATTTCCTCCGTCGGGCCTTACTGGCCTCGCACCACGCAACATATTTTCGCCAAATGCGGTGATAATGTTTTGGGGTTACATCCTTCCTGGCTTTGATCAGGATAGGGATGACTTCATCCGGAATGCCTTTTTTCCTTCAGGATCCGGCGTTCAACCGCCCTGCCGTCAAACGCAGCCGCGGTAAGTCTTCCCTTCTTAGAGGTAGAGGCCACGGATCCTCCGTGAGCATCTCTTGAAGTTCCGGTTACCAAGTCCTTCTTGGCCAATCCGGAGCCACGAATATAGTGCTTACTCCTCTCCATTTTATCAATCTCAGTACCTTGGGTATGAGAGGCAGATGAGGGAACACATACACTGACTGGTACACCCACGGTGTTACCAGAGCGTCTACAGCTATTGCCTGAGGGTCCCTTGACCTGGCGCAATACCTGTCGAGTTTTTCCCAACGGTTTATAATCATGTGGAAGACTTCTGGGTGAAGTCCCCACTCTCCCGGGTGGAGGTCGTTGTCCACTCCCGGAATTGCTGACAGTGCTATCACATGATTTTCCGCCCAGCGAAGAATCCTTGCAGCTTCTGCCATTGCCCTCCTGCTTCTTGTGCCACCCTGTCTGTTTACGTGGGTGACTGCCGTGATGTTGTCCGACTGGATCAACACCGGCTGACCTTGAAGCAGAGGTCTTGCTAAGCTTAGAGCATTGTAAATGGCCCTTAGCTTCAGGATATTTATGTGAAGTGATGTCTCCAGGCTTGACCATAAGCCCTGGAAATTCCTTCCCTGTGTGACTGCTCCCCAGCCTCGCAGGCTGGCATCAGTGGTCACCAGGACCCAGTCCTGAATGCCGAATCTGCGGCCCTCTAGAAGATGAGCACTCTGCAACCAACACAGGAGGGACACCCTTGTTCTTGGTGACAGGGTTATCCGCTGATGCATCTGAAGATGCGACCCGGACCATTTGTCCAGAAGGTCCCACTGGAAAGTTCTTGCGTGGAATCTGCCAAATGGGATTGCTTCGTAGGAAGCCACCATTTTACCCAGAACCCTTGTGCATTGATGCACTGAGACTTGGCTCGGTTTTAGGAGGTTCCTGACTAGCTCGGATAACTCCCTGGCTTTCTTCTCCGGGAGAAACACCTTTTTCTGGACTGTGTCCAGGATCATCCCTAGGAACAGAAGACGAGTCGTCGGAACCAGCTGCGATTTTGGAATATTGAGAATCCAATCGTGCTGCCGCAACACTACCTGAGATAGTGCTACACCGACCTCCAACTGTTCCCTGGATCTTACCCTTATCAGGGAATCGTCCAAGTAAGGGATAACTAAAATTCCCTTCCTTCGAAGGAATATCATCATTTCGGCCATTACCTTGGTAAAGACCCGGGGTGCCGTGGACCATCCATACGGCAGCGTCTGAACTGATAGTGACAGTTCTGTACCATAAACCTGAGGTACCCTTGGTGAGAAGGGTAAATTTGGACATGAAGGTAAGCATCCTCGATGTCCCGAGACATCATGTAGTCCCCTTCTTCCAGGTTCGCAATCACTGCTCTGAGTGACTCAATCTTGAATTTGAACCTCTGTATGTAAGTGTTCAAAGATTTTAGATTTAGAATCGGTCTCACCGAGCCGTCCGGCTTCGGTACCACAACAGTGTGGAATAATACCCCGTTCCCTGTTGCAGGAGGGGTACCTTGATTATCACCTGCTGGGAATACAGCTTGTGAATGGCTTCCAAAACTGTCTCCCTGTCAGAAGGAGACATCGGTAAAGCCGACTTTAGGAAACGGCGACGGGGAGACGTCTCGAATTCCAATTTGTACCCCTGAGATATCACCTGAAGGATCCAGGGGTCTACTTGTGAGTGAGCCCACTGCGCGCTGAAATTCATTGAGACGGGCCCCCCACCATGCCTGATTCTGCTTGTAAAGCCCCAGCGTCATACTGAGGGCTTGGCAGAGGCGGGAGAGGGTTTCTGTTCCTGGGAACTGGCTGATTTCTGCAGCCTTTTTCCTCTCCCTCTGTCACGGGGCAGAAATGAGGAACCCTTTGCCCGCTTGTCCACGAAAAGACTGCGCCTGATAATACGGCGTCTTCTCATGTTGAGAGGCGACCTGGGGTACAAACGTGGATTTCCCAGCTGTTGCCGTGGCCACCAGGTCTGAAAGACCGACCCCAAATAACTCCTCCCTTTAATAAGGCAATACTTCCAAATGCCGTTTGGAATACGCATCACCTGACCACTGACGTGTCCATAACCTTCTACTGGTAGAAATGGACAACGCACTTAGACTTGATGCCAGTCGGCAAATATTCCGCTGTGCATCACGCATATATAGAAATGCATCTTTTAAATGCTCTATAGGCAAAAATATACTGTCCCTATCTAGGGTATCAATATTTTTAGTCAGGGAATCCGACCACGCCAACCCAGCACTGCCCATCCAGGCTGAGGCGATTGCTGGTCGCAGTATAACACCAGTATGTGTGTAAATACATTTTAGGATACCCTCCTGCTTTCTATCAGCAGGATCCTTAAGGGCGGCCATCTCAGGAGAGGGTAGAGCCCTTACAAGCGTGTGAGCGCTTTATCCACCCTAGGGGGTGTTTCCCAACGCACCCTAACCTCTGGCGGGAAAGGATATAATGCCAATAACATTTTAGAAATTATCAGTTGTTATCGGGGGAAAACCACGCATCATCACACACCTCATTTAATTTCTCAGATTCAGGAAAACTACAGGTAGTTTTTCCTCACCAAACATAATACCCCTTTTTGGTGGTACTCGTATTATCAGAAATGTGTAAAACATTTTTCATTGCCTCAATCATGTAACGTGTGGCCCTACTGGAAGTCACATTTGTCTCTTCACCGTCGACACTGGAGTTAGTATCCGTGTCGGCGTCTATATCTGCCATCTGAGGTAACGGGCGCTTTAGAGCCCCTGACGGCCTATGAGACGTCTGGACAGGCCCAAGCTGAGTAGCCGGCTGTCTCATGTCAACCACTGTCTTTTATACAGAGCTGACACTGTCACGTAATTCCTTCCAACAGTTCATCCACTCAGGTGTCGACCCCCTAGGGGGTGACATCACTATTACAGGCAATCTGCTCCGTCTCCACATCATTTTTCTCCTCATACATGTCGACACAAACGTACCGACATACAGCACACACACAGGGAATGCTCTGATAGAGAACAGGACCCCACTAGCCCTTTGGGGAGACAGAGGGAGAGTTTGCCAGCACACACCAGAGCGCTATATATATATATATACACAGGGATAACCTTATATAAGTGTTTTTCCCCTTATAGCTGCTGTATCTTTAATACTGCGCGTAATTAGTGCCCCCCCTCTCTTTTTTAACCCTTTCTGTAGTGTAGTGACTGCAGGGGAGAGACAGGGAGCTTCCCTCCAAAGGAGCTGTGAGGGAAAATGGCGCCAGTGTGCTGAGGAGATAGGCTCCGCCCCCTTATCGGCGGCCTTATCTCCCGTTTTTCTATGTATTCTGGCAGGGGTTAAATGCATCCATATGGCCCAGGAGCTATATGTGATGCATTTTTTGCCATCCAAGGTGTTTTTTATTGCGTCTCAGGGCGCCCCCCCCCCCAGCGCCCTGCACCCTCAGTGACCGGAGTGTGAAGTGTGCTGAGAGCAATGGCGCACAGCTGCAGTGCTGTGCGCTACCTTGTTGAAGACAGGACGTCTTCTGCCGCCAATTTTCCGGACCTCTTCTGCCTTCTGGCTCTGTAAGGGGGCCAGCGGCGCGGCTCTGGGACCCATCCAGGCTGGGCCTGTGATCGTCCCACTGGAGCTAATGTCCAGTAGCCTAAGAAGCCCAATCCACTCTGCACGCAGGTGAGTTCGCTTCTTCTCCCCTTAGTCCCTCGATGCAGTGAGCCTGTTGCCAGCAGGTCTCACTGAAAATAAAAAACCTAAAACTAAACTTTTCACTAAGCAGCTCAGGAGAGCCACCTAGTGTGCACCCTTCTCGTTCGGGCACAAAATCTTAACTGAGGCTTGGAGGAGGGTCATAGGGGGAGGAGCCAGTGCACACCAGGTGGTTCTAAAGCTTTACTTTTGTGCCCAGTCTCCTGCGGAGCCGCTATTCCCCATGGTCCTTACGGAGTCCCCAGCATCCACTTAGGACGTTAGAGAAATAAGGAAAATAGAGTACAGGTAACATAGAGCACCACACATTGTCAACACATAATACAGCTAAGATGTAAGTAGCGAGGGAGTAATCATTGTACTACTAGGGGCTGGTGGCCATAGATATGAGCCTTTACCAGCAGGAGAAAAAGTGGGTAAAGATGGTCACTGAGTAGGAGAGAGCTGTGAGCGAAATGTGTCGAGAAGAGAGCTTAGATAACAAGAGGAAAGAGGGCCCTGCTCTGAAGAGCTAAAAATCTAGTGGGAAGGGGTGACAGACAGATGACATGAGGTGCAAGCAAGCGGGAGGTAGCCTGATGGCAGGATGTAAGCAAAAGCGGAGCTGTTTTCACCTCACCCATAGCCATCCTTATTTTGGTTTTCCTACCCCCTGTAATTTAAATAAGAACAGCGCGCACATTCGGCGCACAGCCCAAAAAGGTATGTGTTTTTGCTGGCAAGGGGCATGACCACAAAATAGTATCCCCAATTCAAATTATGCCACACAAGTAGTGCAACTTTATTCACACTTTATTATGCGATAGTGTCCCTTATTCACATTACATCACACAGTAGTACCACTTTACCTTATATACGTTACTCCTCACCATAGTGCCCCTCATTCACATTACACCACACCATATTGCTCTTTATTCTCATTACACTACACCATATTGCTCCTTATTCACATTACACCACACCATATTGCTCTTTATTCACATTAGTTCACACAGTAGTTCCCTTTCTATACATTACGCCACACAGTAGAACACCTTATACACATAATGCCACACATTAGTAATGCATTTACACACATAATACCACACAATAATGCCCCTTACACATATGACACACATTATTAATTTCCTTATAAACATAATGCGCCTTACACATTATGCCAACCTTTATTAATGTCCTTATACACATAATGTCCCTTACACATATGCCGCACATTATTAATGCCCTTATACACATAATGACACATATAATGTCCCTTACACATATGCCGCACATTATTAGTGTTCTTACACACATAATGACACACATAGTGCCCCTTACACATATGTCACACATTATTAATGCCCTTATATACATTATGACACATACTGTATAGTGCCCTTTACACATTTGCTGTACATTATTAATGCATTTATACACATGAAACGCATAATGCCCCTTACACATATGCCGAACACTATTGCACAACCAACCCACACACACACACACACACAGCACTCACACAGCCGCTAACACTGTGACCTCTGCCTCTGCTTGGATACAGATGTGTACTCATAAATCTTGCAGCCATGCGCCATGCAGCAGGAGATGCCTGGCGTGAGTCAACTGGCAACAACGGGTGCCTATTTTTTTATGAAAATGCGTCTTATTTGCATTGCTATGTGACTAGGATGCACAAGCAGCTTCTGCTGATTAAAATTATATGCAGCATGCCTATATACTGTGTGCGACTGAGGCTGTATCTGCATACGAAATGCTACACACAGAATATATGCATGCCACATATTATTTTAATCAGCAGAAGATGCTTGTGCCCCTAGGCATACCAGATGCCCTAGGCAGTTGCCTAGTTTGCCTATGCCTAGGGCCGGCTCTGGGATTGAGTGTCCGTTTTTGTGAGCAAGACTGCAAGTGTTTGTAACGGATAGAGTAAGCGGGGGATGGCTACCATTTTAAGTAAGTTGGCCCTGCCCAGGTAAGATAATGGAAGATGATCCCATCCCTTTATATCAGCTGATAGGGTATTTATAGCTTTACTGACATTTATTCTGTATAAATCGTCCATATTTCGTGGTATCATTATTCCCAAGTAAGGGATATGTGTATTGATCCATTGTAAAGGATACTGAGCAATCCATTGCGTGTTAGTGGTAGTCCCACAGAGCAGCATTGCCCTGGAATTGTCCATGTTTATGCTAAAACCCGAAATGGATCCAAATAACCGGATCTTGTCGAGTATCTGTGCAAGAATCTGTTCAGGATTGCTGATATAAAGAAGTATATCATCAGCGAATGCAGAAAGTTTAATTTCCTGTGTGCCTATTTTGATTCCCTGGAATGCTGTCCATTCTTGGAGTATACGCAATAAAGGATCTAGTGCCAGATTAAACAATAAAGAGGATACAGGACAACCCTGGCGGGTTCCCCTTTCTAAATAAAATCTCGGCCCCCTAACTCCATTTATTAAGAGAGAGGCAGAAGGTCTATTGTAAATATACCGAATATAGTCAAGAAATTTTTTCAAAGCCCCTGCCTTCAAAGACTGTGTATAAATGTGGCCACAATACCATATCGAACACTTTGTTAGCGTCGAGACTTAAGAGCATTTTTTAATCAGCACGGGAATTTTGGGATGTTACCACTGCAGCCAAGGCTTTACGAATAGCCCTGACTGCATGTCGACCATGCACAAACCCCATCTGAGTAACAGTGAGAATATCGAGAAGAATAGCCTGGAGCCATGTCGCCATAATTTTTGCCAGAATCTTATATCAATGTTCAGGAGACTAATAGGTCTATATGAAGAAAGTAAAGTTGCATACCTGTCTAGCTTTGGTAGAGGGGTTATATGTGTTTCATTAAAAAAAGGGAGATGGACAGTTTTTTTCGTGTATAGCTTGGAATAGTTCCAATAACGATGGGGCAATATGCGGTTGAAGTATATGATAGTAGTCGCCTGAAAGGCCATCCGGGCCTGGGGATTTACCATGCGGTAAGTGTGAGATGGTGTTAATGATTTCCTCCATCATAATTTCGCCCGCCAGAGCTTCCCGTTGATCAGACGTTAAAGGAGGTAATACGGTATGTGTAAGTAGGCGTTTCTGAATATCAGTATCTACCTGTGAGGAACTGAATAACGTTGTAAAGTAGTCTTCAAATTGAGAGGCATTTTCCTGGGATTTAGTGATAATGTTGCCAGTTGTAGGGTATTTCAGTGCAGTTATTGTATGACGTTTTCTAGGGGGTCGAGACATAACTGCAAGCAACCTACCCGCCTTATTCCCCCATCTATAGAATTTGTTTTTTGTGTAATCAAGGGAGTATTTTGTTTGTGTTGCTAGATAAGTTTCCAACAGTTGTCGTGTTTGTCTGTATGTAGTTAGCGTGTTTTCCGATTTAGTAGAAACGCATGCCTGAAATGTTTCTGACATTACCGTCCTCAATGCAATATATTCTGACTTAGTCTCCTTTTTTTTTTTTTTTGGCAACATAGCTTATTATATATCCCCTCATCACTGCCTTAGAGGCATTCCAAAAGATGTCAGGCCTGTCCCAGTAGTCTAGATTCTCGTCGACGAAATTCGTCCAGTGATAAGTGAGATATAATTTAAAGTCTTCTGAATTAGCCAAATATTGTGGGAATCGCCATAGACGATCTGTTGGGTGCATAGAAGAATGGGTAAGAGCCAGAGAGATAGGGGTGTGATCCGATATTAATATATAATGTATATCTACCCGACAAATATTGGACATTAGCTCATCAGCTATAAGGATTTTATCTATTTGGGATAACGAGTTGTGGGCCAATGATAAGTGTGTGTGCATTCTATCACCGGGATTCAGTAATCTCCATGGATCTGACAGGACCAAGGAGTGTCTGAAGGAAAATAGAAATTTGGTGTGAAAATCAGTGTTCCTGGGCATGACAGGTGATCTATCGACTGTGGGGTCTTTCACCATATTGTAATCTCCCCCTACTATTAGAGGGTAGTTTGTCCTACCTTGAAGTATATGGTTGAGGTCCTGAATGAACAAGTGTGTGTTAATATTAGTGGCATAGAGATTAACTAGGGTATATTTGTTGTGGAAGATTTCAATATCTAGAATTATAAACCATCCATCAGGATCAGTTATTTCTTCCAAAATATTTATCGGGAGGTCTTTACGAAATAGGACGGCTACTCCCCTATTCTTCCTATGAAAAGGAGCAGATACACACGAACCAATCCAGGTAGCCTTCAGTGTGTTTTCTTCACTTGATATCCAGCGTGTTTCCTGTAGAAACACCACATCTGGATTTAAATGCTTAAGATGTGTTATGACTCGCTGTCTCTTGACAGGCGTGTTTAAACCACCAACATTCCAGGAAACTATCTGAAGAGGTTTTGGGGGTTAAATATCAGGGGGATTAGTTATAGAAGACGGCATAGCTACTCACCCCCCCAGAGGCAGATGTGCTGCATGATAGTCGGACAAATAACATGGTTTGTTTTGGCAGCTCCCTCCCAGTTCCAAGGCTGTACATTGATACAAAACGTACACATTGTTAACATAAAATTACACAAAACATGAAACAGATTCGAATGTCCGGAATGACTCATAACTCAATTTTCAAACATTTTCCAATCAACCATAACTATGGTGGGCACCATCTAGGCCTAGTGGTGCGCACACTAAACACTACTAATTTCAGCAATAAAACTCTGTTATGCAGGGATGCCATTCCAATGAGGGACAAAATGAACAAAAAAAAAAAAAAACACAACTAAAATTTTTTTTTTTTTATAGAGACAAAAAAAAAAAACCGGCACCACCCGAGACGATTACTTCTTGATTATTCAGAATTCAGATGACGCTAAGATAACATTTTATCTACGCGGTGAGTGCTGTGGCAGCCTATCCAACAAATAATGTGACTTCGCTACATCTGGGTCACTGAAAAAATAGGATTTTAATACCTACCGGTAAATCCTTTTCTCCTAGTCCGTAGAGGATGCTGGGGACTCCAAAAGAACCATGGGGTATAGATGGATCCGCAGGAGACATGGGCACACTAAAAAGACTTTTACTGGGTGTGAACTGGCTCCTCCCTCTATGCCCCTTCCCCAGACCTCAGTTATAGGAACTGTGCCCAGGAGAGACGGGCATTTCGAGGAAAGGATTTTTGTTAACTAAGGGTGAGAAACATACCAGCCCACACCACAAACATACCGTACAACTGGATCAACAGGAAACCAGATAACAGTATGACTAACAACAGCAACAAGCTGAATACAACTGATACACAACCTTGTGTAACCGAAAAATAACCAGTATCAAAACAACTGCAAGGAACAGTCCGCACTGGGATGGGCACCCAGCATCCTCTACGGACTAGGAGAAAAGGATTTACCGGTAGGTATTAAAATCCTATTTTCTCTTACGTCCTAGTGGATGCTGGGGACTCCAAAAGGACCATGGGGTCTATACCAAAGCTTCAGACCGGGCTGGAGAGTGCGGACGACTCTGCAGCACCGATTGAGCAAACATAAGGTCCTCATCAGCCAGGGTATCAAACTTGTAGAATCTAGCAAAAGTGTTTGAACCCGACCATGTAGCTGCTCGGCAAAGTTGAAGCGCCGAGCACCCTCGGGCAGCCGCCCAAGATGAGCCCACCTTCCTGGTAGAATGGGCCTTTATTGACTTCGGCAACGGCAGCCCAGCCGAAGAATGAGCGTGCTGAATCGTATTACAAATCCAGCGTGCAATAGTCTGCTTGGAAGCAGGATTTCCAATCTTGTTGGAAGCATACAGAACAAACAGAGCCTCTGTTTTTCTAGTAAGAGCCGTTCTGGCGACATAAATCTTCAAAGCTCTTACAACATCAAGAGATTTTGGGACTGCCACAGCATCCGTAGCCACAGGTACCACAATAGGTTGATTTATGTGAAACGAAGAAACCACCTTCGGCAGAAATTATTGACGAGTCCTCAATTCCGCTCTATCCACATGAAAAATCAAATATGGGCTCTTGTGAGACAAAGCCGCCAACTCGGACACTCGTCTGGCAGACGCCAAAGCCAAAAGCATGCCCACTTTCCAAGTGAGAAACTTCAACTCAACCTTAGGCAAAGGTTCAAACCAGTGAGACATAAGAAACTGCAGCACCACTTCAAGATCCCACGGTGCCACGGGTGGCACAAATGGAGGATGGATATGCAGCACTCCCTTCACGAAAGTCTGAACCTCAGGAAGGACGGCCAATTGTTTATGAAAGAAGATAAAGCCGAAATATGCACTTTGATGGAACCCAATTTCAGGCCTGCATCCACGCCTGCCTGTAAAAAAATAAGAATTTACTTACCGATAATTCTATTTCTCGTAGTCCGTAGTGGATGCTGGGGACTCCGTAAGGACCATGGGGAATAGTGGCTCTGCAGGAGACAGGGCACAAAAGTAAAAGCTTTAGGATCAGGTGGTGTGCACTGGCTCCTCCCCCTATGACCCTCCTCCAAGCCTCAGTTAGGATACTGTGCCCGGACGAGCGTACACAATAAGGAAGGATTTTGAATCCCGGGTAAGACTCATACCAGCCACACCAATCACACCGTACAACCTGTGATCTGAACCCAGTTAACAGCATGATAACAGCGGAGCCTCTGAAAAGATGGCTCACAACAATAATAACCCGTTTTAGTTAACAATAACTATGTACAAGTATTGCAGACAATCCGCACTTGGGATGGGCGCCCAGCATCCACTACGGACTACGAGAAATAGAATTATCGGTAAGTAAATTCTTATTTTCTCTGACGTCCTAAGTGGATGCTGGGGACTCCGTAAGGACCATGGGGATTATACCAAAGCTCCCAAACGGGCGGGAGAGTGCGGATGACTCTGCAGCACCGAATGAGAGAACTCCAGGTCCTCCTCAGCCAGGGTATCAAATTTGTAGAATTTTGCAAACGTGTTTGCCCCTGACCAAGTAGCAGCTCGGCAAAGTTGTAAAGCCGAGACCCCTCGGGCAGCCGCCCAAGATGAGCCCACCTTCCTTGTGGAATGGGCATTTACATATTTTGGCTGTGGCAGGCCTGCCACAGAATGTGCAAGCTGAATTGTATTACACATCCAACTAACAATCGTCTGCTTAGAAGCAAGAGCACCCAGTTTGTTGGGTGCATACAGGATAACAGCAAGTCAGTTTTCCTGACTCCAGCCGTCCTGGAAACATATATTTTCAGGGCCCTGACAACATCTAGCAACTTGGAGTCCTCCAAGTCCCTAGTAGCCGCAGGTACCACAATAAGCTGGTTCAGGTGAAACGCTGACACCACCTTAGGGAGAAACTGGGGACGAGTCCGCAGCTCTGCCCTGTCCGAATGGACAATCAGATATGGGCTTTTGTGAGACAAAGCCGCCAATTCTGACACTCGCCTGGCCGAGGCCAGGGCCAACAGCATGGTCACTTTCCATGTGAGATATTTCAAATCCACAGATTTGAGCGGTTTAAACCAATGTGATTTGAGGAATCCCAGAACTACGTTGAGATCCCACAGTGCCACTGGAGGCACAAAAGGGGGTTGTATATGCAGTACTCCCCTGACAAACTTCTGGACTTCAGGAACTGAAGCCAATTCTTTCTGGAAGAAAATCGACAGGGCCAAAATTTGAACCTTAATGGACCCCAATTTGAGGCCCATAGACACTCCTGTTTTCAGGAAATGCAGGAATCGACCGAGTTGAAATTCCTCCGTGGGGCCTTCCTGGCCTCACACCATGCAACATATTTTCGCCAAATGTGGTGATAATGTTGTGCGGTCACCTCCTTCCTGGCTCTGACCAGGGTAGGGATGACCTCTTCCGGAATGCCTTTTTCCCTTAGGATCCGGCGTTCAACCGCCATGCCGTCAAATGCAGCCGCGGTAAGACTTGGAACAGACATGATCCTTGCTGAAGCAAGTCCCTTCTTAGTATCTCTTGAAGTTCCGGGTACCAAGTCCTTCTTGGCCAATCCGGAGCCACGAGTATAGTTCTTACTCCTCTCCGTCTTATAATTCTCAGTACCTTGGGTATGAGAGGCAGAGGAGGGAACACATACACCGACTGGTACACCCACGGTGTTACCAGAGCGTCCTTGCTATTGCCTGAGGGTCTCTTGACCTGGCGCAATACCTGTCCAGTTTTTTGTTCAGACGGGACGCCATCATGTCCACCTTTGGTCTTTCCCAACGGTTCACAATCATGTGGAAGACTTCCAGATGAAGTCCCCACTCTCCCGGGTGGAGGTCGTGCCTGCTGAGGAAGTCTGCTTCCCAGTTGTCCACTCCCGGAATGAACACCGCTGACAGTGTTATCACATGATTTTTCGCCCAGCGAAGAATCCTTGCTGCCATTGCCCTCCTGCTTCTTGTGCCGCCCTGTCTGTTTACGTGGGCGACTGCCGTGATGTTGTCTGACTGGATCAGCACCGGTTAACTTTGAAGCAGAGGTCTTCCTAGGCTCAGAGCATTATAAATTGCCCTTAGCTCCAGTATATTTATGTGGAGAGAAGTCTCCAGACTTGACCACACTCCTTGGAAATTTCTTCCCTGTGTGACTGCTCCCCAGCCTCTCAGGCTGGCATCCGTGGTCACCAGGACCCAGTCCTGAATGCCGAATCTGCTGCCCTCTAGTAGATGAGCACTCTGCAGCCACCACAGAAGAGACACCCTTGTCCGCTGATGCATCTGAAGATGCGATCCGGACCATTCGTCCAGCAGATCCCACTGAAAAATTCTTGCGTGAAATCTGCCGAATGGAATCGCTTCGTAAGAAGCCACCATTTTTCCCAGGACTCTTGTGCATTGATGCACTGACACTTGGCCTGGTTCTAGGAGGTTCCTAACTAGCTCGGATAACTCCCTGGCTTTCTCCTCCGGGAGAAACACCTTTTTCTGGACTGTGTCCAGAATCATCCCTAGGAACAGCAGACGTGTCGTCGGAATCAGCTGCGATTTTGGAATATTTAGAATCCACCCGTGCTGTCGTAGAACTACTTGAGATAGTGCTACTCCGACCTCCAACTGTTCTCTGGACCTTGCCCTTATCAGGAGATCGTCCAAGTAAGGGATAATTAAGACGCCTTTTCTTTGAAGAAGAATCATCATTTCGGCCATTACCTTGGTAAAGACCCGGGGTGCCGTGGACAATCCAAACGGCAGCGTCTGAAACTGATAGTGACAGTTCTGTACCACGAACCTGAGGTACCCTTTGTGAGAAGGGCAAATTGGGACATGGAGGTAAGCATCCTTGATGTCCAGGGACACCATATAGTCCCCTTCTTCCTGGTTCGCTATCACTGCTCTGAGTGACTCCATCTTGATTTGAACCTTTGTATGTAAGTGTTCAAAGATTTCAGATTTAGAATAGGTCTCACCGAGCCGTCTGGCTTCAGTACCACAAATAGTGTGGAATAATACCCCTTTCCTTGTTGTAGGAGGGGTACTTTGATTATCACCTGCTGGGAATACAGCTTGTGAATTGTTTCCAATACTGCCTCCCTGTCGGAGGGAGACGTTGGTAAAGCAGACTTCAGGAACCTGCGAGGGGGAGACGTCTCGAACCTCCAATCTGTACCCCTGGGATACTACTTGTAGGATCCAGGGGTCCACTTGCGAGTGAGCCCACTGCGCGCTGAAACTCTTGAGACGACCCCCCCACCGCACCTGAGTCCGCTTGTACAGCCCCAGCGTCATGCTGAGGACTTGGCAGAAGCGGTGGAGGGCTTCTGTTCCTGGGAAGGAGCTGCCTGCTGCAGTCTTCTTCCCTTTCCTCTACCCCTGGGCAGATATGACTGGCCTTTTGCCCGCTTGCCCTTATGGGGACGAAAGGACTGAGGCTGAAAAGACGGTGTCTTTTTCTGCTGAGATGTGACTTGGGGTAAAAAAGGTGGATTTTCCAGCTGTTGCCGTGGCCACCAGGTCCGATGGACCGACCCCAAATAACTCCTCCCCTTTATACGGCAATACTTCCATGTGCCGTTTGGAATCTGCATCACCTGACCACTGTCGTGTCCATAAACATCTTCTGGCAGACATGGACATCGCACTTACTCTTGATGCCAGAGTGCAAATATCCCTCTGTGCATCTCGCATATATAGAAATGCATCTTTTAAATGCTCTATAGTCAATAAAATACTGTCCCTGTCAAGGGTATCAATATTTTCAGTCAGGGAATCCGACCAAGCCACCCCAGCGCTGCACATCCAGGCTGAGGCGATCGCTGGTCGTAGTATAACACCAGTATGTGTGTATATACTTTTTAGGATATTTTCCAGCCTCCTATCAGCTGGCTCCTTGAGGGCGGCCGTATCTGGAGACGGTAACGCCACTTGTTTTGATAAGCGTGTGAGCGCCTTATCCACCCTAGGGGGTGTTTCCCAACGCGCCCTAACTTCTGGCGGGAAAGGGTATAACGCCAATAATTTTCTATCGGGGGAAACCCACGCATCATCACACACTTCATTTAATTTATCTGATTCAGGAAAAACTACAGGTAGTTTTTTCACACCCCACATAATACCCTTTTTTGTGGTCTTGTAGTATCAGAAATATGTAACACCTCCTTCATTGCCCTTAACATGTAACGTGTGGCCCTAATGGAAAATACGTTTGTTTCTTCACTGTCGACACTGGTGTCAGTGTCCGTGTCTGTGTCTGTGTCGACCGACTGAGGTAATGGGCGTTTTAAAGCCCCTGACGGTGTTTGAGACGCCTGGACAGGTACTAATTGGTTTGCCGGCCGTCTCATGTCGTCAACCGACCTTGCAGCGTGTTGACATTATCACGTAATTCCCTAAATAAGCCATCCATTCCGGTGTCGACTCCCTAGAGAGTGACATCACCATTACAGGCAATTGCTCCGCCTCCTCACCAACATCGTCCTCATACATGTCGACACACACGTACCGACACACAGCACACACACAGGGAATGCTCTGATAGAGGACAGGACCCCACTAGCCCTTTGGGGAGACAGAGGGAGAGTTTGCCAGCACACACCAAAACGCTATAATTATACAGGGACAACCTTATATAAGTGTTTTCCCTTATAGCATCTTAATATATTATAATATTGCCACACAAAATGCCCCCCCTCTCTGTTTTAACCCTGTTTCTGTAGTGCAGTGCAGGGGAGAGCCTGGGAGCCTTCCTAGCAGCGGAGCTGTGTAGGAAAATGGCGCTGTGTGCTGAGGAGAATAGGCCCCGCCCCCTTTTCGGCTGGCTTCTTCTCCCGTTTTTCTGACAACCTGGCAGGGGTTAAATACATCCATATAGCCCCAGAGGCTATATGTGATGTATTTTTAGCCAGCATAGGTACTTTCATTGCTGCCCAGGGCGCCCCCCCCAGCGCCCTGCACCCTCAGTGACCGTTGGTGTGAAGTGTGCTGAGAGCAATGGCGCACAGCTGCCGTGCTGTGCGCTACCTTAAGAAGACTGGGAAGTCTTCAGCCGCCGATTTCTGGACCTCTTCTCTCTTCAGCATCTGCAAGGGGGTCGGCGGCGCGGCTCCGGTGACCCATCCAGGCTGTACCTGTGATCGTCCCTCTGGAGCTAGTGTCCAGTAGCCTAAGAAGCCAATCCATCCTGCACGCAGGTGAGTTCACTTCTTCTCCCCTAAGTCCCTCGTTGCAGTGAGCCTGTTGCCAGCAGGACTCACCGAAAATAAAAAACCTAACAAAACTTTTACTCTAAGCAGCTCTTTAGGAGAGCCACCTAGATTGCACCCTTCTCGGCCGGGCACAAAAACTTAACTGAGGCTTGGAGGAGGGTCATAGGGGGAGGAGCTAGTGCACACCACCTGATCCTAAAGCTTTTACTTTTGTGCCCTGTCTCCTGCGGAGCCGCTATTCCCCATGGTCCTTACGGAGTCCCCAGCATCCACTTAGGACGTCATAGAAATGGAGGAAACGACCCAAGTGAAACTCCTCCGCAGGAGCTGCTTTAGTTTGACACCACGACACATACCTTCTCCAAATACGGTTATAATGTTTCGCCGTGACCTCCTTCCTAGCCATAAGGAGTATAGGGATGACCTCCCCGGGAATACCCTTCCGGGCTAGGATCTGGCGTTCAACTTCCACGCCGTCAAACGCAGCCGCGGTAAGTCCAGGAACACGCAGGGTCCCTGCAGTAACAGGTCCTCTCTTAGAGGAAGCGGCCAGGGATCTTCCACTAGTAATTCCTGAAGATCCGGATACCAGGCCCTCTGAGGCCAATCTGGAGCGACGAGTATAGCCTGAACCCTTGTTCGTCTTATGATCCTCAACACCTTTGGAATGAGAGGAAGTGGAGGGAACACATACACCGACTGAAAAACCCACGGAGTTACCAGGGCATCCACCGCACAGGCTTGGTGGTCCCTTGACCTGGAACAATACTTCGGAAGCTTCTTGTTGAGGCGAGACGCCATCATGTCTATCAGAGGAATTCCCCAACGGCTTGTCACTTCTGCAAATACCTCTTGATGAAGAGCCCACTCTCCTGGATGGAGATCGTGTCTGCTGAGGAAGTCTGCTTCCCAGTTGCCCACGCCCGGGAGGAAGACTGCTGACAGAGTGCTCACGTGCTGATCCGCCCAGCGGAGAATTCTTGTGGCTTCCGCCATTGCCGCTCTGCTCCTTGTTCCGCCTTGGCGGTTTACGTACGCCACCACTGTTATGTTGTCCGACTGGATCAGGACAGGGAAACCCTGAAGAAGGGTCTTCGCTTGCAGGAGGCCGTTGTAAATGGCTCTTAACTCGAGAACATTTATGTGGAGACAAGATTCCTGGCTTGACCATTTTCCCTGGAAACGGCTTCCTTGCATGACTGCGCCCCAGCCTCGGAGACTTGCTTCTGTGGTTAGCAGGACCCAGTCCTAGATTCCGAATCGGCTTCCCTCTAGAAGGTGAGAGCCTTGAAGCCACCACAGGAGAGAAATCCTGGCTCTGGAAGATAGACTTATTTTCCGGTGCATGTGCAGGTGAGACCCAGACCATTTGTTCAGCAAATCCCATGGAAACACCCGAGCATGAAACCTGCCAAACGGAATGGCTTCGTAAGCCGCAACCATCTTCCCTAGCACTCGAGTGCATTGATGAATCGATACTCTTACAGGTCTCAGAAGATCCTTGACCATGGTCTGTATTTCCAGAGCTTTTTCCTCCGGAAGAAACACTCTCTGTAGCTCCGTGTCTAGGATCATGCCCAGGAAGGGCAGCCGAGTTGTCGGGATCAACTGAGACTTTGGCAAATTTAGAATCCAACCGTGATGTCGCAGCACCGACAGGGAGAGTTCCACATTTCTTAGCAACTGTTCTCTTGATCTCGCCTTTATCAGGAGATCGTCCAAGTACGGGATAATTGTGACCCCTTGCTTGCAAAGAAGTATCATCATTTCCGCCATAACCTTGTTGAAAACCCTCGGGGCCGTGGAAAGCCCAAACGGCAATGTCTGAAACTGGTAATGACAATCCTGTACCACAAATTTCAGGAAGGCCTGATGAGGAGGATATATCGGGACGTGTAAGTAGGCGTCCTTTATGTCGACTGACGCCATAAAATCCCCCCTTCTAAGCTGGAGATCACAGCTCGAAGAGATTCCATCTTGAACTTGAAAGTTTTCAAGTACGGATTGTGGGATTTTAGGTTCAGAATCGGTCTGAACGAGCCGTCCGGCTTCGGCACGACAAAGAGGCTCGAATAGAACCCTTCCCCCCGTTGGGTCGGGGAAACCGGCACCACGATCCTCTGTTGACACAGCTTTTGCATCGCAGCATTTGCTACAGCTCTTTCCGGAAGAGAAACTGGAAGGGCCGACTTGAAAAAGCAGCGGGAGGGGGGGGGGGGGGCATCTCCTGAAACTCCAGTTTGTACCCTTGGGACACTATGTCTAAAACCCAAGGATCCAGGGCCGATTGAAACCAAACCTGACTGAAGACTCGGAGACGGCCCCCCACCGGCACGGACTCCCGCAGGGAGTCCCAGCGTCATGCGGTGGGCTTGGTAGAGGCGGGGGAGGACTTTTGGTCCTGGGCACCTGACACTGCAGGCAACCTCTTCCCCCTTTCTCTACCCTTTGAAGCGAGGAAGGACGAACCCCTATCTCTTTTTTATTTATTAGGCCAAAAGGACTGCATCTGCTGATGGGGCACCTTTTTCTGTTGTGTGGGAACATAAGTAAGAAAAGATGACTTACCCGCAGTAGCGGTAGACACCAGGTCAGCAAGGCTGTCACCAAACAAGACACTACATTTAAAGGGGAGAGCTTCCATATTTTTCTTGGAGTCGGCACCAGCATTCCATTGATGAGTCCACAGCGCCCTCCTGGCCGAGACCGCCATGGCATTGGCTCTTGATCCCAAGAGGCCAACATCCCTCGCCGCATCCTTTAGGTAATCAGCAGCGTCCTTGATATAACCAAGAGTCAAAAGAATGTTATCCTTATCAAGGGTATCCATATCAGAAGCGAAATTGTCAGCCCATTTAGCAATAGCACTACTCACCCATACTGACGCCACAGCAGGTCTGAGCAATGCACCAGTATTAACGAAAATGGCCTTCAATGTCGTTTCCAGCTTGCGATCTGCCGGATCCTTGAGAGCAGCCATGTCAGGAGACGGCAGCGCCACCTTCTTGGACAATCGGGATAGAGCCTTGTCGACATTGGGAGATGACTCACATTTCTCCCTATCATCAGAGGGAAAAGGATATGCCATAAATATTCTCTTGGGAATCTGCCACCTCTTGTCCGGCGACTCCCAAGCCTTTTCACAAAGAGCATTCATTTCATGAGAGGGGGGAAACTTCACCTCAGGCTTTTTCCCTTTAAATAAGCAAACCCTAGTGTCTGGAACAGCAGGTTCCTCAGAGATATGTAAAACATCTTTAATAGCCACAATCATGTACTGAATACTCCTAACTACCCTTGGGTGTAAAGTAGCCTCATTGAAATCGACATCGGAATCAGAGTCCGTGTCGGCATCTGTATCTACCATCTGGGTAAATTAACGTTTCTGTGACCCCGAGGGGGTCTGTACCTGAGACAAAGCGTCCTCTATTGATTTGCTCCATGTTTGTGTCTGAGAATCCGATTTATCCAGCCTCTTAGACAATAAAGCCACATTTGCATTCAGAGTACTTAACATATTCACCCAATCAGCAGTCGGCTGTGCCGACAGAGTCATTCCCAAATCCTTTTCTGCGCCCCCAGTAACTTCCTCCGGGGAGGAACACTCAACCTCAGACATGTCGACACGTAGTAAAACACACCCACACTTCCAAACAAGGGGACAGACCCACAGCAAAGCCTACAGAGAGAAACACAGAGAGAGTATGCCAGCTCACACCGCAGCGCCCATATACTACAAAACAATAATATATGTGGTTAGCGATGTCATTAACAGTAAAAAAAGCAACAAATTGTATGTAACCCCCCCGTTTTGCTCCCTTGTTACTTTGAAGGAGCTTGGAGGACCGGGCCAGCGTCTCTGCAGCGGCTGTGAAGAGAGAAAATGGCACTGGTGAGCTGTGCGGCTAAGCCCCGCCCCTTCCCGGTGCGCTGTAGTCCCTCTAAAATTTTAAATATTTATACTGGTGGGGGTACGGTATACGGTGCCCGGGCGCCGAATATGCTTTTTGCCAGTCAGATTGACCCCAGTAACTGCTGCCCAGGGTGCTCCCCCCCAGCGCGCTGCACCCTGTAAGTGCCATTGGTGATATGTGTGGGAGCATGGAGCGCAGCGCTACCGCTGCGCTGTACCTCTGTTACTGAAGTCTTCTGCCATCTGATGTCTTCTGTTCTTCTAATACTCACCCGGTTTCTTTCTTCTGGCTTCTGTGAGGGGGGTGATGGCGCGGCTCCGGGAACAAGCAGCTAGGCGAACCAAGTGATCGAACCCTCTGGAGCTAATGGTGTCTAGTAGCCTAAGAAGCAGAGCCTTTAACTAAGAAGAAGTAGGTCTGACTTCTCTCCCCTCAGTCCCACGATGCAGGTAGCCTGTAGCCAGCAGGTCTCCCTGAAAATAAAAAGCCTAACATAAGTCTTTTCCAGAGAAACTCAGTAGAGCTCCCCTAATGTGTGTCCAGTCACTCCTGGGCACAGAATCTAACTGAGGTCTGGGGGAGGGGCATGGAGGGAGGAGCCCCTCACACCCAGTAAAAGTCTTTTTAGTGTGTCCATGTCTCCTGCGGATCCGTCTATACCCCATGGTCCTTTTGGAGTCCCCAGCATCCTCTAGGACGTAAGAGAAAAGTTTGTTTGCCATTTTCCATTACCCACAGCTTCGCAGGGTATAGCAAGGCAAATGTGATAGTCTTGCTATGTAAGAAAGAACAAACCTCAGAGAATTATTTTCTCTTTTGGGCAACCGCAGCAGAGAAATATTGAAACACCAAAATTTTATGCCCTCCGACCACCAAGTCTTTTGCTTTACGATAAGCAAACAATATTTGTTCTTTAGCTCTATAATCGAGATAACGGGCAATGACTGGGCAAGATCGCCGTTGCGCCCCCTCTCTCAAGGCTCCCAGTCTATGAGCTCTCTCAATATGGGGTATCTCAATACTGTTTAGAATCCCCAATGATGTGGGTAGATCCGTGTCAAGAAATGATGTGAGGGCCGGCCCAGTAATGGTTTTAGGTATAACCCCAAACCAAGGTTGTTCCTGTGGAACCTATTTTCTAAGTCCTCCAGTTTTTCCTGCAGCTGTTGTGTGAGTCTTTGTTGGGTGGATACCTCATCCTGAGATGAATGAATATAGGCCCTCATTCCGAGTCGTTCGCTCGGTATTTTTCATCGCATCGCAGTGAAATTCCGCATAGTGCGCATGCGCAATATTCGCACTGCGACTGCGCCAAGTATCTTTGCTATGAAGATAGTATTTTTACTCACGGCTTTATCATCGCTCCGGCGATCGTAATGTGATTGACAGGAAATGGGTGTTACTGGGCAGAAACACGGCGTTTTATGGGCGTGTGGCTGAAAACGCTACCGTTTCCGGAAAAAACGCAGGAGTGGCCGGAGAAACGGGGGAGTGGTTGGGCGAACGCTGGGTGTGTTTGTGACGTCAAACCAGGAACGACAAGCACTGAACTGATCGCACAGGCAGAGTAAGTGTGGAGCTACTCTAAAACTGCTAAGTAGTTTGTGATCGCAATATTGCGAATACATCGGTCGCAATTTTAAGATGCTAAGATACACTCCCAGTAGGCGGCGGCTTAGCGTGTGTAACTCTGCTAAATTCGCCTTGCGACCGATCAACTCGGAATGAGGGCCATTATCTTCTATATCGCTTACTCTAGTGCTGTGATGCGAGCTGCGTGTGAATCTATGCGGGCCAACCCGGCATCCAAGCAGGTTTGAAGGTCATTAAATCTTTTATCCATTAGGGGCATCATAAAATCGGCAATTTCTTTTGCCGTTAAGGAAGAGTGTTTGTCCCCATGTGTTTCTGAAGTTTCTACCTCAGAGCTAACAGGAGAGAAGGGGCCTATTTTTTTGGGTCACCTCTTTCCCTTTTCCTGCTCTATTTGTAGGATTTGATTGTTTTGGAGGCATATTTTTATCGAGATATTTATCCATACCCCAGGAGATTCGGAGAGGAGTAGACAATGCTATAGGCCCAAAAGTATGATAATCACCGAAGAGATTGCAGTTAAAGTTAGTAAGTCTCGGGTGGTATCATTCTTTTACGCTATTGTACCAAAAGCATGATCCTCATGGCTAGCATCCCAACAAGAAGGATGGGACAAAACATTTTGTAGTCACATATTCAAATCACATTATAATCCCCTCAAATAATGGCAAGCAGACGAGGGAGCAGAGAGGCTGTTAAACACTTGTAAATAAGCAGTGTGGGAGAATGGGCACTAATCAGTGTCACATCATAATGAATACATGACCCAGAGGCGTCAAAAATAAACTCTCACTAGCACGAAATAATGACAAATTCTACAAGGTGGCAGTATGTCACCAGAGAGCAATATGACAATAATAATAGAAATTAGTAAGCAAGGTCAAAATACAGTAGGGGGTAGAAGACGCGGGGGATGGAAGGAATAATGACCACTGTAATAAGGTAAACAGATCCTAAACAAAAAAGAAATCCAAAATATTACACCTGCTTTAAAGCGTAAGGCCATGCAAAGTCACCGTGGAGCTAGTTACAAATACTGAATTAACGAATTGAGTCTAAATACGAAATAAGAAACATAAGAAAAAGAAAACACAATAGTTCCATTTACAAACAGAATACAATAGCAGTGAATTGCCTAGTGTACAGAAAGTATCCTCAGGTTGTTAATACTTTTTCAAACACGGCATCAGCAGTAACAATCAGGACCACTAGGTGTCATCATTACAGTATATACGGCTATGACAGTGTTCTACATGGATTCTAATTATAGCCCTTTGGCATATAGATCTGATAAATGTAGAACAGATGAGGAAGGATCACTATATGAGTATCCATCTATACATTAAATTAATAGAAAATAAAATGCATGAACACTGAGGGTAGTCCCTCAATAGGGAAAGCTGTGGAGCTCAGTATATAATCATAAATTAAATAAAACAGGATAAAGTAACAGTCACAAACTCAGGATCTGTAGCAGTTCGGTCCTGTCTTGATGAAAGGGTCTCAGTAAACCCGTTACGGCTGCAGAATGAGATGTGGGCAATCAGCCTGTACAAGGCTCCCAGCCAGATACAGTTAGTGCAGCCACCAGAAGTGCAGGAAAGGTGGGACAGGAAAAAAGAGGGGAATGGGTAGAAAGGTTCAGGAGGGGAGGGTAAAACACGAGGTAGGGAGGTAAAAGGGTATTAGTAGAGTAGAGAAAGACCACCTTTCTGTCAAAGTGACAGTTGCTCCACCCCTTTCTCCAGTGGCACGCCCCCTTTAATATTAAATGATAGTGTTTGATATCGCTTTTATTTAAAATGTAATATAAAATTTATAGAGCTCGATATTAAACTGTATTAAAAGATAATGGCTTTGAAAAGAGTGTCACGTAACACCAGTCGCAGAATGTTACGCAACACAGCGCGTCAAATCAAGCGGATGAAAGATGCATATTACACAGTGTTAAAACTACCTGGTTTTAACACTCTGTAATATGCATCTTTCATCCGCTTGATATACAGTGTTATAGTTCACACATTCCAGCAATTGAAACTTCATGCATGGCACATATGGTACTATTTAAAAATCACACTATGTCACACATGGTACAGGTTTAAAAAGCATAATGACTAATGACCGTGTCCATTTTCTAAGATGCACGGAAGCATCACACATGGCACTGATGTAAAAAGCATATTGATTTTAATGACCATGCATGATTAATGATGACAGCACAATTTCAAAAACCTTAGATCTACGGACTACCCATGACAGCACAATCTCAAAAGCCTTAGATCTACGGACTACCATGTGTGTAATAAAAGCATCTGTTTATTATTAATGTACACAATGTGTTAATCTCTGCAAAAGAACATTAGCCCCACCTACAGGTCTATGTATTGACTTAAAATGACATCTTAATTTTAAGCAGTGCTTTTAAATAAAAAAGATATATATATATATAAGTATTTGGTATATTTTTGATGTGCTGAGTACAACGTTTAAGAACCTGCTAACAGATTATATTTTCATTGTAACTGAAAAGAATTATCACAATTACTAAATTATACACCCAAAGTTTATATGTTTAAAAAATCCTAGCCATGCTTGTAACAAAAGCATCTGGTTATTAATGTACACAACGTGTTAATATCTGCAAAAGAACTTTAGCAACACCTACAGGTCTATGTATTGACTCAAAATGACATCTTAATTTTAAGCAGTGCTTTTAAATTAAAAAATAATAATATATATATATATATATATAGATATACACATATATATAAGTATTTGGTATATTTTTGATGTGCTGAGTACAACGTTTAAGAACCCGCTAACAGATTATATTTTCATTGTAACTGAAAAGAATTATCACAATTACTAAATTATACACCCAAAGTTTATATGTTTAAAAACCCCGCCCCAGCATCTTGGAAATGTGGGACGGCATACCACAGGTTGGTGGGGGCCATTTGGCTCACATCCATGACTATAAGAATGGGACACAGCTCTGAAGTGGGACACAGCTCCGAGAAGGAATTTCAACTGAAGTTACATCGCTATACACACGCAAAGGCATCATGGTAAGTGTTATTATTATTATTATTATTATTATTATTATTATTATCATTATGTATCTAATACTTGGTCTGTGAGGAGGTAAAATTATTATTATCATTATGGCTCTAATTTGGGCTGTGAGGGGTTAAAATTATTATTATTATTATTATTATTATTATCATTATGGCTCTAATGATTGTGTTGCAGGGATGCAGATTAAATATGTGGTAATAGTGCCATCTAGCGGCGCATTTTGGAAATACATTTAAATATATATATATATATATATATATATATATACAATCAAAGATGCGGCACTCACGAACACTTTGTAAGAATCACAGACACCGGTAGAGGTAAATTTAACGTTTCAATCCTTTAAGGATTTTCGTCAGGAGCAAGCATAACACAAGTACAATAAAACTCACCTTATATCCCCACAAACATAAGTGACCCACAAATGGAAAGCTGCTCACTCCGGAGCGGGAATCCGCCCCACGAGTGCTGGCGCAGAATGGTGACGTCACCGCGCATCAGCGCGACGCACGTCGGGTGTTGTCATAGCAACCCGGCAGCTGTAGATAGTACAGAGAGAGGGATAACCATTAACACACTGACAGAGTAAAACTCAGCGCATGATCTACTGATGCTAAACATAATATCAAACTCACAATACACAAATGAGCATAATGTATTATGTAGCAAAAAGAAACAATAAGACACGAAGTTGCGACGCACATCAAATGCTGCCATGGCAACCCGGCGGACAACCTAAACAATAATTGCTGTGAAAGCAGCATATAAACAATAAAGTAAAATCAGGTGCAGCAAATACCAGTGCCATAGCAGCATTCAATAGTGCTGTCGCAAAAGCACTATTAGCCAAAAGAATACATCCATATAATTACAAAAAAACAAAATAAACCAGAAACCAGCATAATGCATTAAGCAAATGTAGAGAAAATAATAGCATCATTCAGACCCCTTGGACTAATTACATCGAGGCGGAAAATCCATTCAGCCTCTCTTTTTAACAACAGAGCATTACGATCACCTCCCCTACGCAACGGGGGGATGTGGTCAATCATTCTGGACCTCTGACTGTTTAAGGGGTGCTTAGCTAATAAAAAATGTCGCGCCACTGGCTGCTCGCTAGAGCCATTATTAATGGCAAGACGTATAGCAGAGCGGTGTGCCCCCATCCTTTCTTTAAACTTTCTCTGTGTTTTCCCTATATATGAGAGCCCACAGGGACAGAGTAATTGGTAAACAACGTAGGTACTTTCACAAGTCAAGTGAAAACTAATCTTATATCTGGTCCCCAAATGTGGGTGACAAAAGGTATCCCCCGGAATGAGGAAACTACAAGTAGTGCAGGGGAACTTGAAACACCCATTCTGTCTCTTAGCTAGAAAATTCCTGCTATCACTAATTCTGTCCTCTGAAATATCTGTTTTGACCAACAGGTCTCTCAAATTTTTAGGACGTGAGTAACATGTCATTAATGAAATATTGGCCAACCCCAAATCTACATCAGAAGTAATAATTGGCCATAGTTTTTTTGATACTTGATTAATTTTAGGTGAGCGGGTGTTGAATTTGTTAACCCAATGTAATCTATTAGAATTTTGTTTAGAAGTCTGTTTCAATAGTAACTTATGTCTATCCAAGGACATCGCTTTCTTTTTAGCCATCAATAAGGAATTAAGATGGTACCCCCTATTAAGGAATTTATCAATTAACCAATCAATCTGGTCAGATGCTGTTGCTAAATCACTATTAATTCTTATGATTCGGACCATTTGAGAAAAAGGTAACCCCATTTTTAGATTAACTGGATGAC